>NC_051047.1:11253024-11553024 GCF_904848185.1 Acanthopagrus latus
CCTGAATGTAATACAATTTTCACATAGTACAAAGAAAAAGGTCCTCTCCGTTTCATTAGATGCTGAAAAAGCGTTTGATTGCATAGAGTGGGAGTCCATCCATCCATCTTCTTCACGTATCTGGGGCCGGGTTGTGGGCGCAGCTGCCTGAGCAGGGACACCCAGACTTCCCTCTCCCCGGACACTTCCTTCAGCTCCTCCGGGAGGATCCCAAGGCGTTTCCAGGCCAACCGAGCGACATAGTCACTCCAGCGTATCCTGGGTCTTCCGTGGGTTCTCCTCCCAGTAGGACATGCCAGGAACAACTCCCAAGGGATGCGTCCTGGGGGCATCTGAAAAAGACGCCCGAGCCACCTCAGCTGGCTCCTCTCGATGTGGAGGAGCAGTGGCTCTACTCCAAGCTCTTCCCAGGTGACCGAGCTCCACATCCTATCTCTAAGGGAGTACCATGGCATCGGAAACTCATTTCAGCTGCTTGTTTCCGGGATCTTATTTTTTCTGTCATGACCCAAAGTTCATGGCCATAGGTGAGGGTAGGGACATAGATTGACCAGTAAATCGAGAGCTTTGCCTTTTGGCTCAGCTCTCTCTTCGCCGCTGCACCAATCCACCTATCAATCTCACCCTCCATCCTTCCCTCACTCGTGAACAAGACCCCAAGATACTTAAACTCCTCCACTTGAGGCAGGAGCTCTCCCCCAACCCAGAGGGAGAAAGCCACCTATTTCTGGTCGAGAACCATGGCCTCGGACTTGGAGATGCTGATCCTCATCCCACCTGCTTCCCACTCGGCTGCAAACCACCCCAGGACATGCTGGAGGTCCTGGCTTGAAGGAAGGAGCCAACAAGACCATCTTCGAAAAGCAGAGATGACATCTAGCGGCTCCCGAACCAGATCCCCTCCGGCCCATGGCTGAGCCTAGAAATTCTGTCCATAAAAATAATGAACAGAAGCGGTAACAAAGGGCAGCCCTGCCAGAGTCCAAGATGCACTGGGAACAGGTCTGACTTACTGCCAGTAATGCGAACAAAGCTCCTGCTCCGTTTGTACAGGGACTATACAGCCCTTAGTAGAGGGCCTCCGACCCCGTACTCCTGGAGCACCTCTGACAGAATACCTCAAGGGACACGGTCGAATGCTTTCTCCAAGTCCACAAAAGATGTGGACTGGTTGGGCAAACTCCCATGAACCCTTGAGCACCCTGTGGAGGGTACAGAGCTGGTCCGGTGTTCCACGGCCAGGACAAAAACGGCATTGTTCCTCTTGAATCCGAGGTTTGACTATCAGCCGAATTTCAGTACCCTGGAATAGACTTTCCCAGGGAGGCTGAGGACTGTGATCCCCGATAGTTGGAACACACCCTCCTATCCCCCTGTTTGAATAGGGGGGCCACCACCCCAGTCTGCCAGTCCAGAGGCACTGTCCCCGACTGCCACGCGATGCTGCAGAGTCGTGTCAGCCAAGACAGCCCCACAACATCCAGAGACTTGAGGTTCTCATGGCGGATCTCATCCACCCTGGTGCCTTGGCACTGAGGAGCTTCCGAACTACCTCAGTGACTTAGGCTTGAGTGATGAATGAGTAAACCTCTGAGCCCCCAGCCTCTGCTTGCTCTGTGGCAGGCGTGTCGGTGGGATTGAGGAGATCCTCGAAGTATTCCTTCCACCGCCCGACAATATCCCCAGTCTAGGTCAACAGATCCCCACCCCCACCGTAAACAGTGTTGGTGGAGGACTGTTTCCCCCTCCTTGGGCGCCGGATGGTTTACTAAAATTTCTTCAAGGCCGACCAGCAGTCCTCCTCCATGGCCTCCCCAAATTTTTCCCAGACCTGAGTTTTTGCTTCTGTGACCGCCCGTGCTGCCGCACGCTTGGCCTGCCGGTACCCGTCAGATGCCTCAGGAGTCCCCCGAGCCAACCAGGCGGGGGTAGTATCTTTTTGATGTTCTCTATAGATTTGGCTAGGGCTCGAGTTTTATTGAATGGGTTAAACTTTTAGATCTCCTACTGCTAGATTTCTTGTGAATGGCTCTATGTCTGATATTTTTGCCTTGAGTAGAGGTACACGACAAGGCTGCCCCCTCTCACCACGACTCTGGAGACCAGGCAACTCTGGGGACCGGGATACCCTGGTTAATTTCCCTTTCAGATGGTCACCTTTGGGCTTTACTTACCTGGGCATCAGAATATTCAAATATATTAAAGAGCTGTATAAACTAAACTTAACACCAACCCTGGCAGCAGTTAAAAATGATCTTAACAAATGGTTTGATCTCCCTCTGTAATGGATGGGTAGGATTAGCGTAACAAAGATGAATGTGCTCCCTAGAATATCATATCCAATGCAAATATTGCCACTAAACATTACTAGGAGAACTAATTTAGATATCGAAAGATTTCTCTCAAATTTTATATGGCATGGGAAGAAACCTTGACTAAAAATGAAGACTCTACAATTACCAATAGATGAGGGGGGTCAGGCCCTTTCCAACTTTCTTTATTATAATTGGGCTATTCAAGCTAGGGTAATATCAGGCTGGCTCAAACATCTCATTCTTCAGGAGATACACATGGGTGCTTGGTGTTGTGCCCCTTTCTCCCCCTCTGCTTTATTGTAACTGAAATGAGTAAACTTCCTGCTTAGGTTAAAGATAATGTCATAATGCTTAGTACTCTTAAGATCTGGTGCGAAGTCGCTAAGCATACTGGCAGGGGAGGTATCTCATCAGCTTTACAACTTTTAACTCAAAATAAAGCCTTTCCTCCTTGGTGACTGGTACTCAAGGGACCTGAGATTTATAGCTGACTTGTTTGAAAATGGCAATTTTTTTATCAGTCACACAGTTTCAGACTAAATACAGACTGCCAATCACTTTTTTGTTTTTTTCCAGGTGAGATACTTTGTAAAAACTAATCTTATATTCCCAACAGACCAACCAATAGTTAGCCCAGTTGATAGCTTCCTTCTTAATTTTAATTTTACTGCCATGAACAGTAGAACATTTATTTCCCTGTTTTATGCAAAACTATATTATGTTAATCCTGTCATTGCTGGCAGGTATATGGAGTTATTGGGAAGGGACTTGGAGTTTGACCTTGATGCCAACGCATGGTCAGTCACCTTTAAATCTGTAAAGAACATTTTTATGTGTAATAAACTCAGAGAAAGCCAATATAGGATATTACACATACTGCAATGCACCCCTCACTTTCTAAACAAAATAAATCCCCAGATTTCCCCCCTATGTGTGAAGTGTAAAAAAGAGGTAGTGACATACCTTCACTGTATTTGGCAGTGCCCCTTGATAGCCAGATATTTTAAAAATATCACTAAGGAGCTCAGCTCAATCTTCCACAAAACAGTAAAGCTGGAACCAGACTTATTTCTTCTGAATATACCTAAGGGGCAGCTCTTATTATCTGCAGGACAGCTGACATTAATGGGCAAACTTCTTCTTTTGTTGAGGAGATGTGTTCTATTTCAATGGATAAAACAAAAAACCCCTTCAGTCACACAGTGGTACAGGGAAATATTCAAGGTTTTTCCTATGGAACACCTCAGTGCTACGTTAAAGGGCAATGACGATTTGTTTTATAGTGTCTGGCAACCTTTCCTGAATTACCTTCCTGGTGATCTTGTTGATTTGCCACAGAAAGGGCGATCATATTTTGCCTTCACCGATAAGTCATAGAATGCTTTTATTTTCTCTCTCTTTTCCTTTTCTCAGTATCGTCTCCATGTAAACTTTTTTTTGTATGTTGTATGATGTGCAATTCATGTATGTGAATTAGTGTATTTTTGTTTTGCAGGCTGGCGGTATTTGTGCTGTGTGGTTCGTTGTTTGCTTTTTGTAAAATCAAAGAAATGTATTACACACACAAATAAACATATTAACAGTATTGACAAAAAATATATTACTTGTTGTCCAAAGACAAAACATTTAAATCATCGGTATATCCTTTGTCCTTTCGAGTAACTGAGAAAAAAACCTGGGTGTAGCCCCTTCTCTCCTCACCTCTATAGTGCTGATGTTGTGCAGCAGCAATATAAGTCCAAACACAGCCAGAAAGAGGAAGATGACAGCATATTTGGAGAGCTTTCGGCACAAAGTGACTTTCCTCTGTGTCCCATGATCAGGCTCTGTTTCCCTGTATGCTTTCCACTGCGGTGATGATGGCATCATTAAGTCCTCAGATGTATGAACCCAGTCCACAAGAAGGATCAATAAACAGAAAAATAGCACGATGACCTATTTATATCCATAAAGAAAAAGACAGATCACAGTTGACACATGATCATACAGATATTTGTCTGAGTAGTTTAGTTGGTGGTCTCTTCTGTGTGTGAGTCATTATCAAACAAGGGAGGAGAAGTACAGGGTACAAAGTACAAATAGTGTTTGGCAAGCTACTCGGAAATTAGTTTAACTACATCGAAGCAATTTTTTTTAATATTGGAACAAGTCAAAGCTATCTCAGTGATCAATAAAACTGTCACTCAGATAGATAAGCAAGCAAAAATGTTACATTCAGTTGTTTATAAAACAGTAAGCTGTGCTCTCACTATTTTGTATATTGTATAATTCGACTATCAATGCACACTTAATTCTAACATCCATGGACAATCATTCACCTTACTATCATAGCACTATCCATCTCCAAATTCATTTTTAGGTCATAATACAGGGTTGTAAAACAAATGAACGTTAATAAACTCCTTCATGCTGCACAAAACACAGAACATACTGTATATGTAGGTATTTATATAGACATATAGACAAACACATAGTGCATCTTTCGAATTTTCATCAGAGTGAATGTAAACAGCAACAAGATGGTTATATTAATGTCACATCAAAACTGTGACATCAAAACTGCGATATCTGGGAAACACTGTCCTGTCATGACTCCTGTTTGTTTTGTCCTTGTATCTGGTTTCTGGTTTTGATTCATGTCCTTTTTTCTATGTCTTGTTGTGTTCTGTGTTTTGGTTTTTCCTTGTCTCGTGTCTCATGTTCTGATTTTTCCATGCCCTCATGTGTCCTTTAAGTTCTCCTGTGTTCTCCCCTCTGGCTCCCTCTGTCTGTTGTCATGTTCCCTCCTGGTCTGTTCCTCTGTGCTCCTCCCCCTCGTTATCTCACCTGGTTTCCTTCCTCCTCTCTCCTCACCTGTTCCTTGTCATGTCATTAGTGTCTGTGTATTTAGTCTCTGTGTTTCCCCTCACTCTTTGTCTGGTCATTGTATTCTGTCTTGTGTATTCTGTTTGCTGTTTGCTGTCTCCTGCCATGCTCCATGCTCCATGCTCCATGCTCCATGCCCATGCTCCATCCCAGTTTGGTATGTTTTGGATTTTGATTTCTGGTTCCTGTTGTTTGATTTGAACTTTGATTTCTGATTTGTTACTTTGTATTGCTGGTTTTGCTTTGCTACTTTGCCTTTTTCTTTTGCACTTTGTTGTCTTGCCTTTTTGGTTGTTACTTTGTTTCGTGTTCCCGGTTTTGTCTGCCTTGGTGTTTTTGCATTCAGCTTTTGCTTTATTAAAGCTCGCCTTTCGTTCTCCTTATCTTGCCTCCATTAACTGCATTTGGGTCCACCTCCCTTTCCATAGTCTTTCCCCTTTAAAACCCCTACCTGACATGTCCATACACTTTGACTGTGTGAAACCACCAAACATCAGTGACATAAATGCAGAGTCCACTTCTCCTTGTCCTGTAGTCCTGCACTCTGTTGGCTCAAGTGCAACAGCTTAATCCAAGGTGTTGTGGTGGAGACAGGTCTCTGTAAAGATGTGGGCACAACAGTCAATTTCATGTTGTTTGGCCAGCCTTAGTCCCATTCATCCCTTTCCTTTTCCTGCCACACAACATTTCCCAGAAGCAGCCTTAAAAACCAAGATGGATTAACCTGATCCTTATCACAACTCTCTTCCTCCCTGGGGCAGTCTGGCTGGTCAGGTCAGATAGTCAAAAAATGCCATGGACAGTTTTCAGTTCAAAATCTGCTTCTTTTTATCCAAAACCTCAGCCCTTCAAATGCTTTTAGGACATCTGTTACGACTTGCCAATCAATTTGAGGACCCAAGCGTAGACAGCACGTGAGTGGAGGGATTGGGGGAACTAAAAAGGCAAGCTTTATTCTGTTAGCTTTGGGTCCTTACTCTTTACCCTACGAATTCTCACATGCTATTGTAGTGGCTGCATATATTCCCCTGTCCGCTAACCCAACGTTGGCATGTGACATTATCCACTCTACAATAGCCGGACTACAGACTGCACACCCGAGTGCTCTCATTATAATCTCGGATGACTCCTCCACTGAACCGCCACCTTATCGTGGTGGAGGGGTTTGAGTACCCGAATGATCCTGGAGCTATGTTGTCTGGGGCTTAATGCCCCTGGTAGGGTCTCCCAAGGCAAACAGGTCCTAGGTGACGGGTCAGACTAAGAGCGGTTCCAACGCCCCCGACGTTCACATCGTCCCGGAATGGCGTTACCAGGGCCCCACCCTGGAGCCAGGCCTGAGGTTGGGGCTCACAGGCGAGCGCCTGGTGGCCGGGTCTTAGCCCGCGGGACCAAGCCGGGTTCAGCCCAAAAGAGCGACGTGGGCCCGCCCTCCAGTAGGTTCACCACCCGCAGGAGGGTTCAGAAGGGGCCAGTGCTAAGTGATTTGGGTGGTGGTCGTGGGCGGGGGCCCCGACGACCCAATCCCCGGACGGTGACTCTGGCCATGGGGACATGGGATGTCACCTTGCTGGGGGGGAAAGAGCCTGAGCTAGTGCGGGAGGTTGAGCGGTACCGGCTAGAGATACTCGGGCTCACCTCCACGCACAGCCTGGGCTCTGAAACCCAATTCCTTGAGAGAGGCTGGACTCTCTTCCACTCTGGAGTTGCCTGCGGTGAGAGGCGGCGAGCTGGTGTGGGCTTGCTTATAGCTCCTCAGCTCAGCCGCCATGTGTTGGAGTTTTCCCTGGTGAATGAGAGGATTGTTTCCCTGCGCCTTTGGGCCGGGGGTAAGTCTCTCACTGTTTTTTCGGCTTACGGGCCGAACAGCAGTGTAGAGTACCCGGTCTTCTTGGAGGCCCTGGGACGGGTACTGGAGAGTGCTCCAACCGGGGACTCCATCATTCTACTGGGGGACTTCAACGCTCATGTAGGCAGCGACAGTGTTACCCGGAGGGGTGTGATTGGGAGGAACGGCCTCCCCGATCTCAACCTGAGTGGTGTTTTGTTATTGGACTTCTGTGCTAGTCACAGTTTGTCCATAACAAACACCATGTTCAAGCATAAGGGTGTCCATCAGTGCACGTGGCACCAGGACGCCCTAGGCCGGAGGTCAATGATCGACTTTGTGGTCGTGTCACCTGACCTCCGGCCGTATGTCTTGGACACTCGGGTGAAGAGAGGAGCTGAGCTGTCAACTGATCACCACCTGGTGGTGAGTTGGATCCGCTGGCAGGGGAGGAGGCTGGACAGACTTGGCAGATCCAAATGTATTGTGAGGGTCTGCTAGGAACGTCTGGTGGAACCCTCTGTCAGGGAGGTCTACAACTCCCACCTCCGGGAGAGCTTTGACCGGATCCCGAAAGAGGCTGGGGACATTGAGTCCAAATGGACCATGTTCTCCACTTCCATTGTTGACGCGGCTGTACGGAGCTGTGGCCGTCTCCGGTGCCTGTCATGGTGGCAATCCCCGAACCCGGTGGTGGACACCGGAAGTAAGGGATGCTGTCAAGCTGAAGAAGGAGTCCTATTGAGCATGGCTAGCTCGGGGGACTCTGAGGCAGCTGACGGGTACCGGCAGGCCAAGCGTGCTGCGGCATGGGCGGTCACGGAAGCAAAAACTCGGGTCTGGGGAAAGTTCGGGGAGGCCATGGAGGAGGACTACCGGTCAGCCTTGAGGAAATTCTGGCAAACCATCCGGCGCCTCAGGAGGGGGAAGCAGGTCTCTACCAACACTGTTTACGGTGGGGGTGGGGAGCTGTTGACCTCGACTGGGGATATTGTCGGGCCGTGGAAGAAATACTTTGAGGATCTCCTCAATCCCACTGACACACCTTCCATAGAGGAAGCAGGGGCTGGGGACTTATTTATCGCCCAAGCCGAAGTCACTGAGGTAGTTGGGAGGCTCCTTGGTGGCAAAGCACTGGGGGTGGATGAGATCCGCCCTGAGTACCTCAAGTCTCTGGATGTTGTGGGGCTGTCTTGGCTGACACGTCTCTGCAGCATCGCGTGGCAGTCGGGGACAGTGCCTCTGGACTGGCAGACCGGGGTGGTGGTCCCTCTATTTAAAAAGGGGGACCAGAGGGTGTGTTCCAACTATTGGGGGATCACACTCCTCAGCCTCCCTGGGAAAGTCTACTCCAGGGTACTGGAGAGGAGAATTTGGCCGATAGTCAAAACTCAGATTCAGGAGGAACAATGCGGTTTTCACCCTGGCCGTGGAACACTGGACCAGCTCTATACCCTCCGTAGGGTGCTCGAGGGTTCATGGGAGTTTGCCCAACCAGTCCAAATGTTTTTTGTGGACTTGGAGAAGGCATTCGACCGTGTCCCTCGCAGCATTCTGTGGGAGATGCTTCGGGAGTATGGGGTCGGAGGCCCTCAGCCAAGCAGGAATCTGGTTAACATTGCCGGCAGTAAGTCAGACCTGTTCCTGGTGCATGTTGGACTCTGGCAGTGCTGCCCTTTTTCACCGGTTCTGTTCATTATTTTTATGGACAGAATTTCTTGGCGCAGTCAGGGGCCGGGGGGGGGGGGGGGGTCTGATTCGGGAGCCACTGGTTTTCATCTCTGCTTTTTGCGGATGATGTTGTCTTGTTGGCTCCGTCGAGCCAGGACCTCCAGCATGTTCTGGGGCGGTTTGCAGCCAAGTGCGAAGCAGCTGGGATGAGAATCAGAACCTCCAAGTCTGAGGCCATGGTTCTCGACAGGAAAAAGGTGGCTTGCTCCCTCCAGGTTGGGAGAGAGTTCTTGCCTCAAGTGGAGGAGTTCAAGTATCTTGGGGTCTTGTTCAAGAGTGAGGGAAGGATGGAGGGTGAGATTGACAGGTGGATCGGTGCAGCAGCTGCAGTAATGCGGTCATTGTATCAGCCTGTTGTGGTGAAGAGAGCTCTCAATTTACCGGTCAATCTACGTTCCTACCCTCAGAAGAAAATGGATGGATGGATGGATGGATGGATGGATGGATGGATGGATGGATGGATGGACTTCAACCATGTCTCCATTAAAAATACACTCCTGAAATTCACCCAGTATGTGACCTGTAAAACCAGAGAGGAGAGGACCCTAGACTTGCTGTATGCTAATGTAAAGGATGCATACACCTCCACGTCCCTGTTGACTGTATCCAGCCACCACCACTTCTGACCCCCCTCCTCCTCCTGATAGCACCTCATCCAACTTGATGAGCCCCTCACACCCACCCCCCACTCCTCACTCCTCCCATGCCACCTGCCCTCCTCTCACTATGGACTCCAACTCCCCACCTCCTCGACCGGCACTGTTTACACCACTACATGTTAGCAGACAGCTGAGCAAATTCCCCACTGGTAAGGCTGCGGGTGCTGATGGTGCCAGCCCATGGGTTGTCAAATCCTGTGCCTAACAGCTCTGTGGAGTGCTTCATCATGTCTTCAACATGAGCCTGAGCCTCCAGAGGGTCCCTGTCCTGCCTTGTTCCAGTGCCAAAGACGCTGCAGCCCAGTGGTTTCTCGGACTACTGACTGGTCGCACTGACGTCACATATCGTGAAGACCCTGGAGAGACTCATCCTGGAGCAGCTCAGGCCTATGGTCAGGCCACACCTGGATCCCCTGCAGATCAACTACCAGCCCCAGAGTGGAGTCAAGGATGCCATCATTTACCTGCTGAACAGTGTCTATGCCCACCTGGACAAGCCAGGGAGCACTGTGAGGGTCACATTCTTTGACTTCTCCAGTGCTTTCAATACCATCTGGCCTGCTCTACTGGGTGACAAGCTGACAGCGATGCTGGTGGATCCCCCCCCTTGTGTCCTGTATTGTGGATTACCTCACTGGCCGACCACAGTACATGCAGTGACACTGTGTGTCACATGCAGTGGTCAGCAACACCAGGACCCCACAAGGGACTGTCCTCTCTCCTTTCCTCTTCAACCTTCACACCACGGACTTCAGCTATCAGACAGAGTCCTGCCATCTTCAGAAGTTCTCTGATGACTCTGCTCTGGTTGGGTGCACCAGCAAGGGTGATGAGGCTCAATACAGGGCTGTGGTGGATAACTTTGTCACATGGTGTGAGCTGAACCACTTGCAGCGCAACACAACAAACACCAAAGAGCTGGTGGTGGATCTGAGGAGAACCAGGACACCAGTGACCCCAGTTTCCATCCAGGGGCATAATGTGGACATCGCTGAACACTACAAATATCTGGGCTGGACTAAGAACACTGAAGTCCTCTACAAGAAAGGACAGAGCTGCCTCTATTTTCTGAGGAGGCCCTGCTCCTTCTGCTGGACTATGCTGAGGATGTTTTATGAATCTGTGGTGGCCAGTGCAATTCTGTTTGCTGTGGTGTGCTGGGGCAGCAGACTAAGAGTAGCAGATGCCAACAGACTCAACAGGCTGATCAGGAAGACCATTGACATTGTGGGGGTGGAGCTGGACTGCTGTGTCAGACAGGAGGATACTGTCGAAAGTGCAGGCAATACTGCAGTATGGCTCTCACCCTCTCCACAACACTCGAACAGAGGAGCACCTTCAGTGAGAGATTAATTGCTCTTAAATGCACCTCTTAGTGCCACAGGAAGTCATTCTTACCTGTGGCAATTTAACTGTAGAACTCCTCCCTCTGACTATTGGATTCAAATGGCAATTTATAGAAACAAAACAAACAAACTATAATTACTCATTCTCATTCCATCTATAACACTAACTATTTCACTGTATATTGTATATATTTCCAGAATGTCTACTTTATTATTGTATTATTTTATTGAATATTTTATTTCATTTCATTTTATTGTCTATTTCACTGTTTATTTATATATTTTTCTTCATCTTTAGTTTCCACTCATGCTGTATTTCTATCCTACTTTGCATGGAGCACCTGGAACAAAAATAATTTCGCCCCAAGTATTCTGATTCTCATTCTGATAAAGATCATCAAACAAGTTGAGTTTTATTAAGGACTGGCACATCATGTATGTGTGTGTTTTTAAAGACTGATGAGGAGTGTATTCTATAACATATAATGAAAAAAACAAAGCATGGTAAGGTTAAGATGTCCTGTGTGTGTGTGTGTGTGTGTGTGTGTGTGTGTGTGTGTGTGTGTGTGTGTGTGTGTGTGTGTGTGTGTGTGTGTGTGTCTGCTTGTTGGAGCATTTTGTAGTTAGCAGGCATATAAACTATACCAAGTTGTACAAGTCTTAATATTTCTACCACATTAGCAAAGAGTCATATTTTACACTTCTGTCAACCTGCACATGTTTAAACCCACGCACAGGACTGAAGAGACTCCAGAATCAGCCTGTGTTTCTCTGCCTCTGCTCTCCTCTGTGAGATTCAATTATTCTTGATGGGAGGCATCTATGAAGGGTGAAAGTAATAACACTGAACGACTGTGGAGGCTGTCTGTCTTTCTGCATTTTTTTGCATTTTGTCTTATTTTAGTGTTTAAGAACTTGACCTCAGCCTCAGCCAACAACTTTGGGATGAATTGGAAAAATTGCATCAGTGCAGGTCTTTAAATCTGATGGAAAGCCTCCATCATTACAGGAGCATATTCACACTCAACCCGGGTTTTTGAATGAGTTATTTAATAATTATATGGCAGTAATGAGTGATTGTCCACGTATTGTTGCCTATTTTTTTTTTCTTTTGCTACTTAAAATTATTATATATAGGAAAGAAATGTATAATACAGCTGATGATGAGGTTTTACTGACTAACCCTTACATCATTCAACAGGTGCATAAGCATTAGCATACAGAAGGGAGGTGAGATGAACAGGAAGCGTGTGAACTTAAGTTGCTCTTTCAATTCATCTAGGGAAGAATTTGTCTCATGGAGTGAAAATGAATTGAACTCAACACACAGGACTGATCAGTGCCAGTCAGTTTAGTTTATTGAACCACACTGAACATTTCATGAAAAAGGCATGACAAATGATGCATCACCAGCTGATTATCCATGTAAAATCCTGATGAGTATCATAGCTCCATTTATTGATACAAATATTACATAGACATATCACCTTACTCCATCTCAAACCTCCTTTTAAGTACAAAAATGAGAACTGGCCTTCAAATACAGTAATACTCCTTATTACAGATGTTTAAGCAGACATTTGTCAATAGCAAATACTGGCAAACATGACAACAACTCTGCGCTTATAAGTTATGATAATTCTCTTAATAGTCAGCTCCTGATTACTGTCAGGAACAAACAGGTTAGACAGAAAAACAGGCACATTTTCTCTTTGTATCACACAGACCCGATAACTTCAACACTTACTCCCTTCTTCAATCCCTACTGTTCAACCATTGTGAATGATGTGTAACTTTTGATCAAGTTAAATCTACCCTAAAATGTTCATATAAAAACATACAGGATTAAAACTGAACACAAAAAGAAAATGATTAATACAAAGTTAGCTACTTATACGAAAGAGCTGTTATTATTAACGTAATCAAAGGACGAGCCTCAAATCAACACAGCTGCCGGCATCTGATGTGACGCGTGTACTTCTTTTTATCAAAGCTGTGCTAATGTTGAAAGTTACAGTCTGACAGGCTGAGAGACTTATTTGCCAGAACTCACCAGCTAAAAGTCAACTGAAACAGTGTGGAGGGAACCAAAGTACAGACAGATCCTTCAGGTGTGTTAATGCACAGGTGAGATGCAGCTATTAGTACCATTTACCTTTTTGTTACAATGAGCTACAGTCATGTTCACAATGTGTACTGTAAGCATCTAGAGTAACATTTCAAAGACCAATAATCCAGCCTATGCTAGCAAATCTACAAGCACTACCGCTACACACTCCTGGATATTTTCCCAAACCAACTGGAATTGTTTTGTTACAGTCTAATTGATTATCATATCAGCTGTGCATTTATTATGTAACTACTTCTGAAGGGGAAATATTTCACACACAACAGTTTTGTAAAAACTCAGAAAACACTATCATGTATACACCGTATGTATACATATCAAATGCCTAGACTACAATTAAATTATGACTATAGCAGCTTGTTAAAGAAAAAACAAAAAAGCTACAAGAACTCAGAATGACACATTGAGTCCAAAAGTATTATCCAAAAATTATTGCTTACTTTTGTTTGAAATTGTTTTTCTTAAAACAATGCAAACACTGAAAAGTAATCCATCTGAAACATCATTTATGTCCCACTGGAAGTCTGCGGCGATGTTTCTTATTTTCTCCTTAGAATTTTGCTGTGCTGCGTAGCCAGTAACAACACGCAAGGTGTGTGTGAGGTTGGGGATAACAACGTAGCGACCACATTACATTAGTGTCTCTGTCTTCTGCTCTCTGTCTGAGCTGCGTGTCTGTGCATCTGTTTGACTGAGGGCGGTGATCAGCTACCCACACACACACACACACACATACACACACACACAGCAGAGAGGCAAACAGCGCTCAGGGTGAAGCAAGAGCTACGGTAGAAACTATTTCCAGTTAAGTAGATACTAAGAGTAGTTCCCACATGCAACTGCTCACAATAAGGTCTGTGGATGATTTTGAGTATGTTGAGTATGTTGAGTTGTGAGTTGTTGTTGATATCTGGAAAGAGACATTGCTGTTAAATTCCTTAATTATATTTTTAGCGCTTAGAACACCACAAGCAGAAAGCCACTGGTTTGGTTGTATTCAAGTGAAGGCAGGCAACTCAGCAAGTCACAACAAAGCAATATAGATAAATAAACAGCACTAATGCTGAGAGGGTCATTATGCATTGTTTGATTATGGAGTGACTCATCTCTTTAAATACAATGAAATTCAGGTATGTAGAAGTTTGCTCTAACAAAAAAAGACAGCTGCATTTGACACTGAACAGCCTGAGGAAAGTCTTAGGAAAAACATATTGATTATTCAGCTTTGGCAAAACTAAAAGTCACCTTGAAAGAATACCAACATCAGCTTGAATAAAAATACTGCATACACACACACACACATAGAACACTTTGGTAACATAAACAGACAATAACAATCACTGTGCCAAGGTCTTTGGCATTTTCAGAATAAAATTTGCTCTGTGGGATTCCAAATTAAACGTAACAGCAATGTAAACATCAATCAGTACTTTAACTCTCTCAGTAAACATGGTATTTAAAGGGTATGTAGCTTTGGAAAACACTTTGTTAAAAAGCCTAACGGTTAGGAATCGACAAACTGATTGATAAATTCACTCTTGGTTTCCTTCAACAGTATCATCACTAGTCTGGTTCTACTGATGGCTTTTTTTCGTCTCTGGGCAAACGTGAGACAGAAGCATGTCTATCATGTTCTTGATGATGGCTGGAGGTGGATGGAGTGCATGAGGAAAGTGGTGTGCTAAACTCATTTGCCAGGCATCCACCAGCAGAACATTCAGCCCCTTGAACATGGCTCTGAGCACCTCATCGAGCTGCAGTGAGTACCAGTCGCTGTTATAAAGGCTCACCTCTGGGTCCAGGGCTTGGAGGTTGGCTGAGCGAATCACAATGATTGTACCTGGCGCTCGGTCCAGGAGTCGCAACACTGCCCGCCTAATGTGACGGAGCCTCCGTATGTACACCTCCACAGGAAAGGTGCTGAAATGGGCCCAAATGCTGAGGACAACAATTGTGTTGGGACCCCCAGAGAGGCCGTCCAGCTCATTTGAAATGTAGCGCAACTCACTGGCTATGACAGTGGAGAAGCGGATGGGTGGGCCATGGCAGCGGTACTTCAAGAGAATATTATGGGTGCTGTCCACCGCCATGAAAGGTCCAACATTTTTAGGACTGTGCAGGTCGAACTCCTTCAATTCTGGGGAATGTGGAAACGGAAGTTAGAGGAGGAAAGATGCACAATTGTAAAAATAAAAGATGAAACAAAAACAACACTCACCTGGTACAAAAGCAAGCAGGTGCTCAAACCACTGCCTGACAGTGGAGTCTCCATACATGTAGATCACCTTATTCTTCAAACACTGAGTGATGGCAGATGATTCATTGAACTGGCGCATTGTCACACCATTTAATGGTCTCCATGATTCCTCGTAGTAATATCCAGATGGTGCTAGCTGAATAGCTTCTGGTTTTACACTGCTTTCTACCTCTGCTCTATCTGATATAAAGAAAGAAATGTTGTAGACAAAATTAGTTGAATGGAATAAATCAAAGCATGCACATGCTGTGACATGATGTAAAAAAAATTACTCTGCAGGTATACTGTACCTTTCCTGGGGGGCAGCACATTGATTCTGTCGGGTCCTGAAGCGTGTATGTGAACTTTTATGTTTACTCCGCTAAGGAAACAGAGTTGATCAGTTTTAGTCTGGTGATAGTCAGTTTTTTATTGTCAACAAATCCCATGACAGAAAGACTAAAAAGTCGTCCTCTCAATACTTTCCAACTTCTGCAGTCTATCTGTGGCACTCAGCCCTAAGCCCAGTTCCTACTGCAGACTGCAGACTCCTCAAAAACAGCTCACAAATGTATAGTTTCATTATTTAAAATATTTCCTGATATTCCTGATGTTCATGCTAAGGAAGGATGTGCAGTATGGCTCTAGGGATGACAATGTCAGTCTATAAGTCATCATACACTTGAGTCCAGTATGAAATTTTGTAAAAAAAAACAAAACTATTAGATAACATCATGTTCAAACATGCATAATCCCCAGAGGATGAATCCAACTGACTTTAGTGGTTTTCTAATTTCTATACAAGCACAAACATGAGGTTCACATTTGTGGTTTTAAGTGAAATGTCCCAGAAACCAATAGATGGTTTTCCATTAAATTTTGCACAGACAAATACATTTTAGCACCACCATCAGTTCAAGATTTCAGGATGTCTATTTAGATTTATGACCAAATATCAATAAAAAAACAAAAACATTCATATCAGCCTCGGCCAAGTGCATCACTTTATGATGAAATTGTCTTCAACATATGTGATTGATTTCATGCAATATAATTGGGAGATCAGTAGGACAGAAATGGAAAATGCATAATGGTGTATAAAAAAAATGGTATATCTTAGTCTACTCCATCCATCCATCCATCCATCCATCCATCCATCCATCGTTGTCCACTTATGCTGGGTTGAGTTCGCAGTGGCAGCAACACTCCACATTCCCCTGAATCGTGAACAAGATCCTGAGATACTTAAACATCTTTGCTTTTGGCAGGAGGAAAGACCCTTCAGTCAGATGGGGGGATCCACTGTTTACTGGCAGAGACCCATTGCTGACAATGTAGTTGCTGACCCTCATTCTGACAGCTTCACACTCAGCTACAAACTACCCCAGTGCGTGCTGGAGGTTCTGGAGCAAAGAAGCCAACTGAAAAGCATCATCTGCAGGAAGCAAAGAAGGAATTCTGCGGTTCCCAAACCGGACACTGTCCTCACCCTGATATTCTGTCAATAAATATCACAGACAGGACCGGGGACAACCCAATGGACACAGCTCTCAATTTGGTTATAAAGGGATCGGATAACAACAGCTACTGTATCCCATTCTCCTGTACCCCCACACAGTACTCCCCCAGAGTCACAGTAGTACACCTTCTCGTAGTGACAAAACACATGAAACTGGATGGGCAAACGCCTTCCAGGAGGGCTGAACAGTGAGATACTCTGACAATTGAGCACACCTTCCAGTCTGCATTTTTGAAAATGGGAACCATGACCCCAGTCTGCCACTCCAGAGGTACGGTACCCGACCTCCATATGACACTGAAAAGGCAGTTTAGGTCAGCAGTAGAGTAGTTCTCTGCCAAAAGCCCTGCTTTCCATTCCTGAGCCATCAGATGGTTTGTCAGAACTTCCTTGAAGCCTACCAAAAGACCTTCTCCATAGCCTCCCGAACAACACAAACGTTTTTGCTTCAGCGACTTTTGAGGCTGCAGTCCTTCTCCCAGCACCTGTCTGCTAATTCAGGAGACCACTGGGCCAACCAAGCTTGAAAAGAAACCTTCTTCGGTTTGATGGCCTCCCTCACCTCTGTCCACCAGCATGTTCTAGGTTTGCCCCACAACATGCATCTTCTGACTCCAGCTCCTTGCAGCCACCTCTACAATGGAAGCTATGAACATAGGCCATTCAGAATCTATGTCACAAATCTCCTCTGGTTTAAGCTACAAGTTCTTCCATAGGTGGGAGTTGCTGTCCATCAATCCCAGACTACTATAGAGTCCAATTATATAACATCCACATGCATTACATCCCCAAAATCGAGGCTATGCCAATATTACATCTACTGTAGAAGACAGTTATTTCATGTCACCCTTCTTTGGTGCAAGTTAACTTTCAGGATGTTTTTAACAAATAATGCTTTGTAAAAAGTGATGGGGACATGTCCCAAATGTAAATGACACCTATGGCCTTGGTCGTTTTGTGGCTTTCGTGTAATTAGCAAATATCCACATCCTAACATGATGAGCTAAGATGATAAACATAGCCTGACAAATTTGGTATGTTGATGTTAAGACTGAGCTCAACCACTGTGCTCTTGTTTAAAAGAATTTAAAGTGACTCAAATGGGAGAAAATAATGCATTTGTTTGGAACAATTTTCACATGTGGATTGTGGTATCTTAATGAGTAATTACAGAATTAACTCCAGAGTCCATCTTCATTCTAATAAAGAAAACACTATGTCTAATATCTGTCTATAGTTTTGTTTTTGGACTATACTAGCAGTGTATGGTACAGAGGAATAATATATATATCAGGCTTTGTATAAATAGTCAATACTTGTCAGTCAAATGAATGTATTGTTGGGTGGTTCTACAGAATAATATCTGATTTATCCTTTAATAAATAACAGTTCCATCATCCTTTGGTCATACAAACCTCTGGAAGAGCAGTGCTTCTTTGTTGGTGAGGAGATGTTTCAGATAGCCTCCTTTGGCGTGGTTGATCCTGGTGTCACAGCCGAGCACCTTGGGCTTGTAGCAATACCAGGGCTCCCCTGTGTAAAGATCTGTGTAGTTGCACAGGGGCTGCTGATCAGGGGGCAGGCACATGTTGCACAAAGTAGTTTCAGACAAGAAGCCTAAGCGGAACAAGCTCTTGAAAAACACCCGATCAGGCCGTTCCTCCCTCAGCCGTCGCAGAACAGCAATGGCCTCACTTGAGTGCACTAGTGTAACCTCCACCTGTGCAGACCCCACCCAGAGGAGCGGGAACATAGCAGAGTAAAATCCATTCCCGTGGTCCAGCACCTTGCCTGCTACACCTGCTCCAAGCTCAGGGGAGTGCAGTCTGGCCAAGAGGAAATCCCCACCATAGCGCTTGGGACGACCCTGGAAGTCGTGCATTTGGACGAGGGCCTCCAGCTGGTCGCCCACATGCCACTCCCTTCCCTCTTTAGTAGGAAGGATGGCAAACAGGCTGTGGACAGGGTCACTCGTCTGGCGCAGGACAATTGGTGAAGAGCGAGGCGGTGGCCCTGGCCAGGTGATAGAGTCCAACAGGTAGCGCTCTTCCAGTTCATCTTCAGGGGAGGGTTTCTGGCCCAGATGGGCACAAAATGTGCGGTTGTGATGAAAAGTAGGCAGATTCACTGGGAGGAAGGATGATTGGATCCTGCTCTGGAGTTGGTAGAGGGCCGAAATAGTGTGGCAGTTCCAGTTCTAGAGAGAAAAGGAAGAAAAGTGAGCGATTGTGCAGGAGACCCGACTCAGGCTTTGACCTAAATTGGGGTCAGCTTAACATGTTGTTAAAAGTGGTAAATTATTGACTGACTGGTATATCCTTTTTATTTTCAAGGTATTTAAGAAGACATATCAAATAAAAGCTAGGTGTGTAAGCCACTTTGCTACTCACCTCCACAGTGTGGATGTTGCGCAGAAGGAAGATGAGTCCAGACAGTGCTAGGAAGAGGAAGATGAGGGCATATTTGGAGAGATTTCTGCACATGGTGACCTCCTTCTGTCTCCCATGATCAGGCCCTGTTTCACTATATGTTGTCACCGCAGTGATGATGGCATTGTTTCATCCTCAGCGCCCGATCTAGACGAATGAACGCTGTCAACAAGGGCAAACAGAAAAAAAGGACTTGATCTATTAATATTCATAAAGAAACACAAAATCATATTAAATTGGCGCAATATTGAATCTTTAAGCTTAATTTATTTTTTGTTTTCTTTAAAAATTAGGTACGTTGTTAACGTTTGGATACAGTTCAGTTTTTGTGATATTAGTTTTTATTGCTAATTATCTATCATTACATTTTTAATCAAAAGGGTTGTGTTATGTTTTCTTTATCTGGACTCAAATGCTGTGCAAGTCATTACACACACTGCACATATACTTTGTCACTATCCTCAAGCTGTTCCTTAATTATGTCATCAGGTAATGACAGCCATTGTAGAGAGATGGTCAATGATACTCTGTTCACCCGCCAGTGGCTTTAATGTTGTGGCTGAACTGTGCACAGTCCCTATAGCCTCAAGCAACAGTTTTAAAAATCTTAATTGAGGAAGGCACACATTTGATTTTACAACATTCAAGTTTACACTAGGATGTTCCTTATCTTCTACCAGAGGGCAAGAGCTCATAAATGGCATGGAGAATATGTGATGGATCACACCATATCTTCTGTATTTGCCTGAGAACGCTGTTCAAATATTGACTGAAGGGACTGATGTTTGTTTTTTCCCATAAACTTAATGGCAGTCTGTACCAGAGGAGCAAGCTTGTTTTCTAACTGTATGGTGAGATTACCATACCATACTGACATCCTGCACTGAATAATGCTCTCTGGAACAGCCGGGTAGAATAAAAACACAATCTTCTGAAGTTTACATAAAATATAATTTCTGTTGTAAACAAGAAGCCACACTGTCAACATGGGCTTTCAAGAGCCTAAAGCTGTTGAGCAAGTTGACGCCAAGACACTTGCAGGAGCACACCTGAATGATTGGTTCATTATGTATCACCATAGGACTATGATCCCCCACTGACCTAGGGTCCAGATCCAACTCCTGACATTTATAATTAAGATGGTTGGCATCACAAACTGCACAAAAGACTTTATTTCTGTGAGACAGGCTCAAGGATATGCATTCTTGAGCAGGAGGCTGAGGATTGCAGTGTTGTCTGAAAATGTGGCTCCTGAGGTGGCTGCTGATTTTTAATTGTTAATATGTAATCAATGGATCAATCTCAGTGACAACTGGAGATTGTCCACTGATTGTATTTGACATTGTATGGTAAAGAATTACCTCTGATGCCTTTGATCAAAGTATCAATCTAGAAAATATCTCTAATGGGTATGTCGTCAGGATGGGAGCATTACGTCCATCGACAGAATAGTCTCTGCTTTGACATTGCGACAAAAAACATGTACCAACATTTCATCTTATCTTATCTCAGCAGGTTGGCCTTCATCATTGCAGGGCACTAGATTAATGCCAGCCTCTAGCCGAATGTTAGGTAAAACTTTGTGCTCTGTACACTTAGCCTACTTACATATCATTAATATTGCTCTTTCACCAGATTTAATCTCCAAACACGTGAAATCACGTTTTATCGTAATAGGAAATAAAAAAAATGTTTCTAACTGAATGAGCAGAGCCACTTTATCAGCAGCGATTCTTCCATAATACTTTAGGGATCAAGATCACGGCACAATTGTTACAGACCTGGGATTTGTGTTTACAACAGTGGTGTTACACTCTGCAACATTAGCCGTTTTTATACAGGGCAGCAAGCCGCCAATTTGGCCGTCCTGTTTGCAGTTCAGTCTGCGGATTTAGACAGATGGCGGCAAATTGGCGGTCTGTTTTGGTCCGCCAATTTGCCATCTAGGAGGGTACACTTATTTCCGCCTCCATTGCTATCTAAAACCCAGGCGTCAATCTGCTGGTTATTGCGTGAGATGTGCGGAGGTTTTGATGACGTGCACTGTTGTGCTGAGATCCGGGAGATGCTAGCCTCTCCTCTGTCTCTGTAGCTGTTTGGTTGTGTCCACTGGTTGTTGTAGTGGCAGGCTACAAACGGTCGCTACTTTCAAATTAAAAACCCAGTTCTAAACTCCAGTGGGGTGCACTGTAAAGCTCTTATTTTGAACAAAAATTCGTTGTCACTGTTCTACTTCGTGCTTCACATCACATCACATGTTTACACCTACCCAAGTGGCGGCTTTTGGAAAAGGAGAAATACTATGCCTCCTTTTTACAGCACATTGCCTGATTAGGCTGATGACAGAAAACAGTGAGTTGACATCAGACTGACGGTGTTGTTTGAATAACAATCACCAGACCACATTCGATAAAAAATATAATGAATACATATGAAAGCGCAAGCATGTGGCAAGTTAATCCCTAATCTACCAAAGTTGCTGCGGATCGATCGACCTGCTGATTCATCGTCACCGTGCCTCTTGTTCACTTTATGATTGGCCCATCCTTCAGCAGTTGAGACCATGGACCTACACGAACATCCGCGTGTTGTGTTACAGCGCTGTGTTGTCAAGTGGATGTAAATGGCAGCGAGGGGTGATACGTCACCACGGTCACATCTTATCTAACGGCGGCGCCTCTCTCGTGCACGGCTGCAATGACGGAAGAGCCAGCAACAAAGAAACAGACGGGCACTAATATTCAATACCTAAGCGGAGGTCCGCACGTTTAACAATACATTTACCTTACATAGCCCTGTTTGCTAACGCTGACACTGGTAATGCGGGCGTTTTCAGCCATTTAATGCTCCCACTACTTACATATTACGGCGACAGGTCCACATGATATCGGACCTTCAGACCGCCGGACGAGCAGGTGGGTTCTGATGAGTCTGGTTCTGACCGGGTCGGGGTGGGGGGTGAGGTAGCAGCGGCTCGGGACGCTCTTCAGAGACGGTGTAGTAGCCAGAGGAGAGGTCCCAGAGAAAAATACGAGCAGGGCGGGGGGACGGAGGGGTTTACGGGTGGATGAGTCTTGCTGCGTCCTCTGGCGGTCAGTCATGTAAAAAGCGGAAAAGGGGGCATTGATACCCAGAAGCCACTCAAAGTGATGTATCGGATGCTTTTATCGACAGATAGAAGAATGGGAGTAATTAAAATATGAATATCTAATTAAAAATCACTTATTTGACTGTGCGCTATGCAGTTGTTCTGGCTCACATTGGTACATCTTACTACCCCCCCATCACATGTCATCATCCCATCAGTTTTTATCAAGCCATTCTAGAAGAACTCGGAGGAAGGAGGATAGCTTTTGGGGTTTTTTGTTTTTCGTTTTGTATTGTTTTGGGGTTTTTTTTTCTTTTGTTTTGTTTTGTTTTGTTTTGTTTTTTTCAGTATACACTTAAAGAAGAAAGTCAAAATGTCCAGAATAACGATGAAATACAAAATGTCGACTCTTCTGGTCCATCAGATCCAGTTAGGGGAGTGGCTGAGTCATCTTCCAGAGCAGGCTGAGCCTGCAGTCCTCCAGTACTACATCCTTGGAGTGTCATGTTCAGTGTGTAGTGTAACAATCTCTTAAAGGTCCAAATACTGACAGCTGCACTGTGTTTATGAGCTGTAACGGAACTATTTCTTTGTTTTGATTCTGAAGTACAGTTCCACTGGTTCATTTACACAAAGCATTTTGTTAAGGCAGTTATACACTCTGCCTGATGTAGTCTCAAAAGATAGACTTTAATCTTGAAAAATGTCAAGTTTATTCCAGACATTTTAACTTTTTTCTTATAGTGCATAATGAAAAAAATACTTCCAAGGATGAGGGTGCAAGTTTATCTTAATATTTGTTCTTAACATTCAAATAATGTTTCCTTTTTTTTCTGGTCCTGTGGTAGCGAAGTAAGCACCATGCTCATCACACGGACAGCTAGCTGCACGGCTAACTGAGCTAACATGCTAAATCAAATCGAATCAAAATCAAATCAAATCTAATTGCTAATGGCAGCTAGAGTTAGCAGTAATTGGATATTACTCTGGTGATATGTGGACCCCCTTTTTCTTTGGAGAATTAATTCGCCAGGTGAATTCTAACATGATGCACCTTTA
The DNA here is from genome assembly GCF_904848185.1 of Acanthopagrus latus. Lineage (NCBI taxonomy): Eukaryota > Metazoa > Chordata > Actinopteri > Spariformes > Sparidae > Acanthopagrus > Acanthopagrus latus. The sequence continues at coordinate 11,276,228 of NC_051047.1, forward strand.
AGGAATGGAATATATTATGAATATATTAATGAAATGTGAGATCGAAAATGTTCAATGACGAATCCAAATAACAAGAGCTGGAAAATAATAATTGCAGATTTATTTACATTTTTAAGAAGATAAGCTGCTACAACATTTCCAGGTGATGTGATCTAAAGTTGATTAAAAAAAAGAGTTCAGCTATTGCGACTATATGAGATAATAGATAGTATGTTTGTTGTTTCATGAGTATATATCAGAGATTACAAGTGCAATACACTTAACATATCAACTTCTACTCTGATTAACAGTAGTTTATACCATGTATGTATTATGTAGTGTCATGTATTAGTGGCTATTGATAAAGAGAATATGTTATAACCAGGACTTAAGTAGAAGTGTGTTTCATCATGAAAAGATTGCTTTTGTTATGTATAACTTCTGAAGCAACATCACAATCATTGTCTTTACACAGCAAGGAACATGTCCAGTGAATGACAGAACAGATCTGTGTAGTTAAGTATAAAAAAAGCTTGAGGTACATTCACAGTTAAGTATTGTTTTCAAACCTGTCTTAGTCAGTCTCAGTCTTAATTAACAAAAGAAGCTAAGTGCACTCAAGCCCATAGACAGTGCTAATTCACACGCAAGTAGTTCTGTACAGATCTACAGTCTATGAGGTCTAGATACTCAAACAGGGCCAGGAGTGGTTTCCTCCATTCTTTGCACTTCTGATTGGTTGTCTGCTGCCTTCTGCTGGGGGGAGTTGGACTGTGCTGTTTTGCTGGGTGATGTTGGTGAGGAGGGTTGTGGCGTTTCTGTTCTGTCACTGATCACCTCCTCAGCCTCCTCCTCCCTCTGCTGCACAGAGGAGAGGTACTGCTCCAACAGGCTGCAGTCTGCGCTGTCCTCGCCATCAATACGAACAGGGCTCAGTGCTCGTACTGTCTTCAGTGAGTCTGCTGTCCCGCTGCTCAGGAAGCTGTCCTCCTGCACTGCCTGCTGATCACTTGACTGGAAGCCGGAGTCTGGGAAAGACACATCTGTGCTGGGTGGGTTTGTCTTGCTGGATGCAACAAGCGGGGCAGCTGCACATAATCCAGGAGCCAAGATCTGAGGAGGGATAGCAGCCCGAGTAATGCAGGCCAGCTGCTGCTCCACAGATTGTTTCCATTGCTGCATAGACTGGAGCTACAAGGAGACCACAGGGAAAGCGTCAAACTAATGAGGGAGCAAGTAAATCACTAAAAAAACCAAAGTCACTCCGACACTGTGAGCCATTTTTAACCATGCTAGCAGCCTAACTAATGGTAATGTAGGTCTGTTGAGCTAGCAGTTGTCCTAATGCTTGCTCCGAGTGTGCCATGAAACATTAAAAAACGTACAGAGATTCATGATCCCCAGAGGATAAAATCTAATCATTTGGTTCATATGACTCTTCTAACACCTTCATGAGGTTGACATGTGTGAAAAGTCTCAACTATTGGATGAAATGTAGTACCCACAACTGTGTCCCCTTCTGGACTAACTGTAATCATTTCTGATGTCCTAATTTTTTCTCTAGCACACAGTCAATTTTTAAAATTTGTGTCATACTCCGATTTGTGGCAAAATACCAGCAAAACTTACATATCCATCAGCCTCAGTTGTACTTCGAGTTTAGTACTAATTAGCAAATGTAGCATGATCACCTAAGATGGTCATCATAGTAAAAAGATATTCCTGCTTAACATAAGCAAGTTGATATTGTCATTGTGGAGACATTGCCCTATTAGCACAAGCATTTAGCTATGTACAGCCTCACAGACACTCATGTATGTCTGTAGACTCGTGTGTGGAGAGGAAGACCAACATTATACCCATAACTAATGACTGAGCTGTGGTGAATGCGTGGTAATGATAAATGACAAATTCTAACACTGACCTCTTTCCACAGAAACTTAACGGCTTCCTCCTGAACCAGCCTTTGTAACCTCTCTTCTTCATACTGCTGCTGCATCCTGCAAACAAATCCCATTTCAAACTATCAATATTTTAAGCATCCACAACCATATGTAATACTCATTGTCATACAATAAGTCAGTGGAAAACAACATTGATGATCATTGAGTTACCTGTCAAACCTTTCAGTCAGGAAGACAATGTGTTCTTGCATCCTGCGCAGACGTATTTCACTGCGCACCTCTCTGGCCATGGGGTGACAACAGCGTGTGTGCTGTCCCCTCCACCATGACTGTATTTTAACCGCTGCCTTGTCTGCTTCCATCAAACTTGATTTACTGGCACACGTCCCAACTTCTTCCTGCTTGGGGGCTTCTTTCATCTCTGCTTTACCAAAGTCACATGGCGTTTCCAGATCATTTTGCGGTGTGCTAACTCTGACCTCTAGAGTTCCAGCTGTTGTGGCAGTACCAGAAATAGTATCCTCTTCAGGACCCCTCTCTCGTTTATCCACTGGGGGAGAATGATGTGTCTTGTTTGTGTTGTGCTTTTTGTGCTGTGCTGGCCGCTTTGGAGCCAGGGAGTCGGGTTCAAATGTCTCTGTCTCGTCTTCACTGTCAGAGTGAGTTGCCTGTGGATCCAGATCAGACACGAAGGGCAGAAAGGTGGAGGCTGAGGAGAGCATGCTGCCGTTGAGTTTGTCCTCATCTGTCTGCACATCCTCCAAATACATATGCTCCTCTCCTGGCCTTGGACTGCGAACCACAGGCAATGATGGGTGGGAGGAATCGGGGCTCATCCAGGTATTAAACTGCCTGACAGGCTCTGTGCAAAAGCAGACACACCAAACAGTTACAACTTTGAAAAAGAAAGCAGTGCATTACAGCTACTTCTAAAGAGAAACAAAAAAACAAACACATGATGCCCGCTTGAACAGCCCCACAGAATGACGAAGTAGTCGTCTTACCTGTCTCCTGGACTGCCGGAGCAGTGGCTGGTGCAGATGCACTGATTTTATTCATGTCTCTGGCTCCCCCCTGTGGGACGGCATGTGAGGGACTGTGACTCTCCACATCTAGCTGAGTTGGACGAGGAGGACTATGACAGCCTCCTTGGCCCTCCTCTAACAGCTGTCTTTGGTGAAACCTGTGAGACAAAAATGTTCAAATATGAGTTATGTATGTTCCATGAAGAAGAATATATGGCGATGTTATCATGGCCTTGAAGTGAGTAGGGGATGTTGTTTAAAATTCAGACTCATACCTTTGCTTATTGAGGATCTTCTCAAGTTTGGCATCCTCTGCCGTCTCCAGAGCCGGTGATGACGTCAGAGGGCAAACAGTGGCCAGGTACTGAACCAGCTGAACATGCTGACCTGGTCGATATGAACGTCCTTTGCCTTGACTGTAGAGCCACTCTGCTTTGAGACTGTAATTATGACAATATTACACCATACATAGGATATTCAAACATTTGACAATATTCCGTGTTGTCAGATCTTGACTCCAAACAGCACATAAATGTACATACCCTTCTTTCTGTGACACCACATAACCATCAAGGACCTTAAGGCTCAGGCACCAACTCATGATATATGGTCGATAATCAAAACCTGGTAATGAGGGGGTCGCCATAACACAAGGATTGCTCATAATAGACAGCTGCTCCAGGTCATGGAGAGGTGCCAAGTAAGACGCCTATGAAATAATCAAAAGAAAGTCAGGTATTAATAACTAGCCTCTATATAACTTAAATGGTGATAAGTGGCACTTTCTTAATTATGGGAGTGCTAATTACTTCATTTAGATCTCTTATCTCATTTTCTGCCAGGGAGAGGATGGATAAATGGGCAGGTAGGTGAGCAGGAACAGTGCGGAGTGTTGTAATGCTGTTTCCATGGAGCAAAATTGTCTGCAAAATGGACAGAAAGTTAGGAAAGGATACAGAAAAGAAAACTGACACTATAATTGAACGGTAGAGGTGGAAAATATATGATTATATATATATTGTTATTATGCCATGAGATTATGTATTGTCTTAGATTTTGGAAAATATTATATTGTGATAAGGTGAAAATGCTGTCTTTCCTGGTTTTAAGGCTGCAATGAAGACATTTTCTGAATTTACTAGACTGTTCTACTTGGTCCTAATTTATATTATATATATATATATATATATATATATATATAGATATATAGATATAGATATAGATATAGATATAGATATATAGATATAGATATATATATACACACACACACACACACGCACACACACACACACAGGCTCCAGTACTCACCTTTAATGCCACTAGTTTAGTCAGATCACCAATGGTAGATATGTTATTGTCAGACAGATCCAGGTGTTTAAGGGACACACAGTTGTTGAGTTGCTCAATGACCTGGTTCATAGAGTGTGCAGTTAGTTAAACATGCAACTGTAAACACATGGCACAAGGCTTCATCTTTACATTTGCGTAGATAAATGACATTTCTGACGATTTACCTACTCTCTCCTCACCTTAATATTGTTCCCAGACAGGTTGAGCCATTCCAGATGTGGCAGATCTCTTAGCCCTTCGATGTATCCAATACTGTTGTTGGGAAGATTGAGGACTCTCAACTCTGTTAGCCGAGACACGCCCATCATTCTTACTAGACGGTTACTGGCAACAGAAAGCTAAAGGGAAAAAGACAAAATATCTATCATAACGAATGAAAAAGTTCCAACTCACTATGCTGTGAGCCTGTAAGTAAAGGGTAAAAACTGAGCAATTTACTTGCTGAAGGCCTGGGCTCCTTTCCAGATGGTCCAGTTTCATGATGTGGTTACGGTCCAGGATGAGAGTGTGAGTGTCATCGGAGCACATGAAACTAGGATCCAGCTTTTGCATACCCCGGGCTGAAAGATCCACCACAGGTCCTTGTAGGAGAGAAGACAGTGGAGATTAAATACACTGGAAAACTACAACAACTGTCATCACCATGGCTACGTGACACACAAGATCTCAAAGCAGCCACACACACAAACAGTATAATGTTACACTTGCAGTAAAGCTGGGGGCAGACACACTGCTAATTTTACAGATTGAGTCCAGCTTGCTGTGATCAGAGTTATCTTGAGTTATGCTGCTTGAGTCTTCAAATCTTTGATGGAAAATATGTTATAAACTGGGGTCATCAAGGGCATTTACCAGGATAATGAATACATTGTTGCATACTGGAAATTGCCAACTTTGTGGAAATGGCCTGAGTAGCTGCATACCTACTGCATTTTATATAGTAGGTAAAGCTGCTTGTAGGGAATGACAATTTAATATGTGCCTGCAGACAAATAAGATATAGTACGTAAGTGACTTTAAATACCAGGGTTAAGATGCACTAGCTTTGTGCATTGTTTTTACATAATAGTATGTTCAGATGTAATTGTTAAGGCTGACATTGTGAAAGCACAAAAGCTGACTGTCAAATGAGAACAGGGGAAGAAACAAACAAAAATAATGCCAAATATATTAAAACTTCTCTACGATTTCACTCTTCCTGTGCAGAACATTAACGCTACTGAAAATGAGATGGCTTGGTGGTCTGACACCAGTTAAGTGACAAACTATGTTACGATCTCCATCCTCTGACACACTTTATATGAGAGATGTTAGCTAACAGCAATAATCTGGTGTGATGCAGTCAAGCTAACGTTAGCTAGTAACTAATACACTCACTCGCAACCGTAAACTAAATTACCCATCACTCTATATGATAAAAAAAAAACAACAACCATCGAGCCACTTACCAGCATTTGTATCTATTTGTAAGTCTGATACACCCATCCTATCGCCTCAGACAGCACCTATCTTTCGCTAACAACTTAGCTGCAGACTGTAATGTGAAAGACAAGTAACGTCTGCCGCTTGTCAAACCGTTAAGAAAGGAGGTTGTGGGAAATGTAGTTTAAACAGGCCGTCCCGTTTATTGAGTAGAGGCGCCTTTGTGTCTTGAGAAGACTACAATTCTTGTCGTTTCCTATCACCAACCAGGTTGTAGTAAAAAGCTATGTTATCATGGAAGCTACAAAACGGCCTAGAAGTGGTTTTAGATATATTTGTATTTATAATCTGCTTTATTAGCCTCTAAATTAACGAATTATTTAGCCAGAAATTATTATTTGGCCGACTGCTGTTTAGCTTGCTAGGCAACCGTCAAATCGTGACGTCATAATTGGATGACTGGCCAAAGTATTAATTTGATTACAATACGTTTTTGCTAAAGCAAAAATTATTTATACGTATGTATTACCCATAGAGCATTAACGATGTCATTAAACTGACCGTAAAATATTCACTGTTTATTAATTGATAAATATTGGTTTGTCGTGTACCAATTCAGTTTCCGTATCCGTCATCGTTCTTTCCGGTTTTGTGCCCTCTCGTAGCCATCATGAAGTGAGTGAACAGAATACTATCAAATGCCATCTTAACACTTTAATAAACATTCTAACGATGCTATCTACATTATGAATACACATGTAATGTTTTCTCTTAGTGATGCCTTTTATTTGTCGTTTTTAGGGTCGAGTTGTGCAGTTTCAGCGGGTATAAAATATACCCCGGCCATGGCCGCCGATACGCCAGGATAGACGGAAAGGTAACCGTTCTAGCCGACACCGGTTTCCAGCTGCTTTGCCTGTATATACGATGTGAAGTACAACATAACAGGCTGTGTGTTTAGAATGTGTGTCAATTTGTCCGCTAGTATAGGTGGTGTTGGTATTATAACAGCCTGTGGAATAGGCCCAGTCTGGAGGGTCCAGTGAGACTTGCTATCGTTAGCTGCTAGCATGAACTGGTAGCCTGACCGTATAGCGCCTAAAGCAGTTTGTGTTTGCATTGGTGCATGGCCTCTTGGTTTCACTGTTGCTCAAGTTTAGTGTTATTTTGTCACAGCTCCTTTGAACCTCAGTAATCTTGTCTAAATCTACGACGCTCCCTATTAGCTGTCAAATATCTACAACGCAATGTGTCACCTATTGTAAGTGCTTACAACCACCTGTCGGTGATGTTGAAGAATGCTTACCCATAAGTGTCTGATATCTAAGATGACTGCACATAAGGCTAATTAGGTCAGCATTTTTGAATAGGCGTTATTGATTTGTGAAACCAAAGCAGTGATTTTAGCCCGTGCCTAAATATGTTCAAAACAAGCCATTTACTTGATTTATTGTCTTCATGTAGGTGTTCCAGTTCCTGAACGCCAAATGTGAGTCTGCCTTCCTGGCCAAGAGGAACCCTAGACAGATCAACTGGACTGTGCTGTACAGACGCAAGCACAAGAAGGGCCAGTCTGTAAGTAACAGGCTGCGTGTGTGTGTGTGTGTGTGTGTTTTCGTAAAACAAGGTGTTGTCTTTGTAAGGTGAAATTTAGACACAAAAAGGGCTGCAGGCAATAGTTAGTTGGTGTTGTGCAGATATTTGGCTAATGGCAAATCTGCCCATTATGTTCAATGCTGCTGTGAAAAACCACCATGATTGTACTGAACTAGTCCAATCCAATTGTTTAGTAATTTACCTTTTTTACATGTAAATGCACTGCAGACATGCCATTTGTAGTGAATAACACATGGGGAGCTTTGGGATTCACAAACAATGTTAATGGATGGACTGTACTTGAATTCAGACTACTTAACGCAAGTTCCCACATTAGTTTGGCTGCGGGTGGATGGTGTGCACAGTATCAGTCTGTGTTATGTGTTGTTGCCGGACTGTGTTTTGCAGACTGGGCAGCAGTGCTCACTCCACACCTGCAGCCATAGAACAACTGGAGATCATAGTACTGGCCCTTGACGTCTCTGTTGACATCTCACCATTGGCCAGCCTCCAAATTCTCCTACATTCTATAATCCTCATCACCTGCAATTGTATTATTTGTAGTCTAATTCTGTTATAGCTAGTGCTTGTAAAATACCAGCAGCAGTAGTGGGGGTAAAATGCATCAATATAAACAAATGAAGCTTGATGACGATTTGAATAATTGTATCTTGTTTAGATGGGAGTAGTTATTTCCTGAGAGACTGCTGCTTATAAAGTTTAGTTTCAATTGTAGCTTTAGACTGTAGGTCAGATATTGAAAAGTTATGTGGTTTAGTTGAACATCTTAGTCTGTTTCATTTATCACCTTAAGTGGTTGAGCCACTGAATGTGTTGGATATTCCCAAGCCTTCTTCTTCCTTCAGTGAACAGATGTTGGGCTGGGTTGCACATGTCAGTGTTGTTGACTTAAACAGTGTAGGGATATATTGTTGCATTAGGATACAAAAAAAACTGGTCTCTTCATGTGTTTCGAACAGGAAGAGGTGGCTAAGAAGCGTACCCGCCGCGCAGTGAAATTCCAGAGGGCCATCACTGGGGCCTCCCTGGCTGAGATTATGGCCAAGAGAAACCAGAAGCCCGAGGTCCGCAAGGCCCAGAGGGAGCAGGCCATCAGGTAAACCATTGTTTATCTATTAATGTTTTTCCCTTTCCTTTTTAAAATGGGTTCTTTGGTTCTTTTTCAATCAGGCAGTTGGATGACTTTCCTAACTTGTTAGAGGTAAAGGCATCATGTACCTGTTGAATTGTAGTTGCCATCTCAGTAGTAGCAGCTACAGCTAACCTTGCAAATAAAGTTGAATCAGTTTTCATTATAAAATTTTAATTTGGGGGGAAAAAAACAACCTGGTCTGAGTTCAGTTAAGACCAGTGACGTGGAGTGCAGCATTTCAGAACTTGCGAATGTTATCGATGACAATTTTAAAATGGCTGAATATGAAGAATTCCACATCCGTGTTGTTGGTGTTTTTTTTTGTTTGTTTTTTTTTAAGAAACAAGTGAAAGTTTAGATGCAGTCTATGTTCCCAAAACAACTGCATCTTTACATCTCACCTCCCCTCGTTAATGTGTGGCCGCTATATGTACATAATGACAAGGTTAATGAATTATCCCGACATTGAAGAATTTTGGCTACAGCATAACATTGTGCACGGTCGTGGGAGCTCAACTGCCTTGCTGGTATTTGTGTAAGAATTAAAAATATATATAAAAAATTAAGCCTAAGAAATACACGCAAGAAACTGTGCTATATTGAGGTAAATTCTAGGACAGTTTTTTTTTTTTTTTTTATCAAGGTGTACCCATCCCTTTTTAAATATGAGGTGTATTAGGAGATTGTGAGCAATGTTTGATAATCAATGAGCTGGATTGCTTTTATGGCTGTAATGAATTGTATGAGATTCCTACATCAGTTTGTTGATCATGTCCCTTTTTGATTTGTCACGCATTTCATTAGTTACATTAGACACATTACAGAATGGTCATTTAACCCTTAAATGGTTTCTCATTGGACGTGTCCCCCCCCCAGATGATTTTAAGCCACAGATTATGTGGAAGCACAAAAGTGACCTACATTCATCCACATCCATTTTCTCCTTGTTGACTGTTTTTCTCCTTATTCTCTCAGAGCTGCCAAGGAGGCCAAGAAGGCGAAGCAGGCAGCCAAGAAGCCCGCTGCTCCAAGTGCAAAGGTAAGAGCTGACGGTGCTGAAGTGGCAGTGTTTTAATTACTTCCCTTTTTTTAATATCAAATCTGGAATGCTCAGTTGTTCATTTTAGGATTGTAATAATCAAGACTCCTGTTTGGAAGTGTTAACTTTGTTAGTGTAAATCTTGTGGGTGTTGTAACCTGTTACCAAACTACCTGCTCCTCTGTATTCACTGGATCATAAAGGAATTTAATTGTCTGTTTGAAAATTGTAACATGGTGATTTGTATTTCTGTCTCTGTAGGCCTCTACCAAGACTGCACAGAAACCCAAGATCGCTAAGCCCATGAAGATCAGCGCACCCCGTGTCGGAGGAAAACGCTAAATCTGACTCATTGATTTTGGTTGTGAATAAAACATTTTGGTTAACCCTGATTTGTGTGATTTTTGTCGTTTGTAAATGTAATGTTGCAGATAGACGAAAACCTCATCAGAGCCATGCCATCATACCTCGTAATCTTCAAACTGTGTTCACCTGCATTTTCAGTTGTGGATCTTTTTTAATTAACTACTTAGACTAAGCCTTTGGAGTCACCTGCATCATTTGGGACACAGATGCAAAAAGATTAAAAAGGTGTGCTGGCATGCAAACAATATTAAGTTACTCTAAAAATTTAAGTGAGGCCCTAAGAAAAAGAAATGCAGTCAAAGATGGATGTGGTTTGTGTTGGACATTTAATTTTTGTAAGAAAAGATCCTCTGTCTTTATTTTATTATGTTTTCACCAAATGAGCCAGAAGTTATGCTCAGCTGATGAATGTTATGAACTAGGACATGTTTCTCTGTGATGCACTTTGCGAGCAGCAGAGGGAGATAAAGTTTGTGTCCTTCCAACTGTTACTGGAAAAGAGAGATTAACTTTTTATAGGGAACAAGATGGCTCATGTGTATCTTGGAACAGTCACATGAACCTGCTCAAAGCCTCCTACTTTACTTTTTGAGTCTTTTATGAATGGCATTGCAGTTAGTGTTGAACCCACATCTCAAGTATGTTCAGCACCAGGCATAATACATATTTTAGGGCTCCAACAAATGACTATTTTCTTACATTTACAACTGTGCTACAGCCACCCACAGTTTAACTATTGAGTATGGAAGAAAGAAATAGTAAAAAAGTGACCACCTGACACGCTTCTATGTTTTATCAGCAGCTCACACTCACTTAATTGGTGAATAAAGATAGAGAACAGCACATCAGCTCTCCAAATAAGGTAGTGGGACAAGTCATTGTTAGTTATTTTTGCCTAAGAATGTATGTTTAAATACTAAATCAAAATTTGTTGGCTATGACACTTTTATAAGTTGATAAAAGCTCCAGCTCCACTATCACACTGTGGTGACACAGGACAAGGACAAGGAGGGACAATATTAGATAATAGATAATAATAAAAAAACAATAGAGGCACCAGTGGCCAGGACTGAGAATAAAGGCTTGTTTGCAGTATTAAAAAAAAAAAAGATGAAAATTCAGGTTAACACAAAGTCTGAAGATTTTGAGTTGGCATGGATTTGATTTCATGATTGTTTGTCTGGGTCAAGCTTCAAAAACACTGGATCCTACAATTTCAGAGTCACATCTGAATAGTTTTATAGTTTTTTTTGTTTTTTTTTCCAGCTTGACTCGGCATAACCAATATTAAACTGATCATTATATGCTTCCAGTGCTCCTTTGGATAACTTAATTTTAAGCTCTAGTGCAGGGTTGTTGAACCACCATGAGGTTTGATTTGGTCCTCTGGATGTTTCTAGAAAAAATAAATATTTCAAAAATTTATATATATATATATATATATATATATATATATATATATATATATATATATATATATATATAAAAAGTATATTTATTTTGTATATTTTGTGTGTGTGACAAAATGCTCTTTAAATAGGTGCTGTGCAGGAACCCTGATCATCTTTCTATTTTTGTATCTGCACAATACAACACAGCAGGTGCTTGCCCCGTGGTCCACCTTTAACTTCCAGTTTTGGCCCCACAAGAGAAAAGGTTTGGAGCATCTGTAGCTTCAGTGACTTTGTGTTTGTAGACTGAGATGCTCATATCTTGATCACCAGGGTGTTCAACGGTTTATTAGCAATACATTGCCATTACATAGCCACAGAGCCATTATGATGAACCTTCAAAGTGTCATTTGTTAAAACAGTCAGCAGATCAAGAAGTATTTAAAAGTGATGACACCAATTATTGCTTAAATAGTTGGGGGATTATAATGTAATAATTATAGTGGGAACAAGTCAAAGAAAGCACTATTCTTACACAGGAAAAATATAAAACACCTTCTAAAAGATTTGGATAACAAAGAGCTGTTAGCATGTCAGGAACAGTGTTCGCTACTTAACTCTGTGCTAACAATCAATAAAAGGGTGCACAGGTTAAACATTGGTATTTGTGTTAATGGAATCAGAAAATAACAGCATCTTTTCTTTACAGTTTTGACAACAAGAGACATTTTTAATGAAGTGATTCATAAATTATGATTTGTTCGCACACACATTAAAAGACTTCAAGCCATGAAGATGGAAGGAATCATTACATGGTAATCAATTATGATTTGATAAGAACTGAGGTACAGATGCTGTGACTATAATATAAATAAGATAAATGTGATGACATCCTTCTTAATTTAATTTGGAAACATTCCTCAAACCGTGTTCAGCCGTGTCCAAGATATACATTTTTTTGTTTTTGGAAATTATTACATGAGGTACAGATTGCTACACCTGAACGATGATGATGTAAAAAGCAAAACTCCTCTACTGCATGACATATAAAGCATGAACTTAAATTAAAAATGTACAATCACACAACTTGTCGAACAAGTAGTACTTGTGCGTTGATGACCACAATTCTCCTATGTGCGTGTGTGTTGACAACAGTTAAAAAACGTTCTCTCGTTATTCATTTTCTTGTTTGTACCCTGAGGAAATTTGAAACTTAAGAAAAGGTGCACTTTTCCAACAGGGACGACAGGCTTAATGTGGTAGTAATGATGGTTATGGCATGGATGTTATGGAGACAACATGGGATGATGTGGAGATGATGATAAGGGGCAGGTTGCTGCCCGGTGTGTAGTCTCCCTTTCAGTCCACTGCAGTGGAGCGTTGGCAACAGGAAAGCTCTCAGGACTCCGCAGCCTCCAAAGCCTTCGCCTTCTGATCCTGCTCGTACCTATAAGGGAAGGAAAAGAATTGTGTTAATAAGATTTAAGATTTGACAAACTGAATTTATTTGCTGTCCTAATCACAGTGAAGAGAGACACGTATTAGCTATTGCAACACCAGCAGCTGTGCAAAATATGTACACCATTTTGCTCTGAGTTTAATCTCTCAGGCTAAATACAGGTCGTTCCACATTACATGTCCACCCCAATAGCAACGCTGTGATTAGTCCAGTGCCAAAGTGCCTGTTAGGATTGTTACCATGTGGAATTTTATCAGAGCTCATTGGGACATTATTTATAAAGGAGTCCCATCACTGAGGCAAAAACAAACACTACATGACACAATCAAGCTCAGGTGATTTGTTGAAACAAGTGAGAAGGACTGCACAGTGTCAATGTCCAATCTGATGATGGGAAAAAAGACTCAAGTTCAGAAATTGAGTTATGTTGAGTTGAGTTTATATTGAGCATATTGTACAAAAACAGCCAACATAATTTGATATCATCTTAATGTTTTCTATCTGGAACATCAACCTCAAATTTGTATCAGCAAAAACTCTGCTGGCGTGGAGCAGTAGACCGCGGTGAATCGTGGGTTCTTATGATTTGGTTTAGAACCTTTTACTTGTCGTTTCAATTCACTTCACTTCAATTCATTTTCCCTTAATATACTCATTAGGGTTTTATTTTATGCACAGAGTAATACTTTGTGATGTTGGGCTCTCGTCAACTTTGACTTGACAAGTGTGTTCTGTGGATTGTGTGTTGGTAGTTTTCCAACTTGCCTACTGCCAGCTGTTGCGTGATTTTGCACTTAAGTGCTGAAGACCACAAGTGTAAATATTGAGACAGAGCCTCTTGGTGAAGGTTGTTGGCTGCAGACACAACTCCATACTAAATAAGTCGCCGTCACGTCCTCAGCACGTTTTCATTTTCATCTATATTTCCAGTTTCAGTTCATCTTCTGCTGCTGGAATAAACCATTAATCAAATATAATTCAGTAAACTACAGTTTTCTATACAGTAACAAATGGAAATACAACATTTTCTATCAAGCTTCTACCAGGCAAACTTATCATTTAAAGCAGCTGACACAAACAATACAGACATTTACACAGGATTTCTGTAGGATCACCGGAAGTACCATAACTTAATTTCATCAAAACTTGTTTTGGGCAAGATTGAGAAACATTTAGTTGCCAGATTGCCCTTCTGATAATGGATTAATTATAGTGAAAGTATTTCTTCATGCAAAAATTGCTGTCTTTTGTACTGTATCATATAAAACTATATTTTGGGGGTTTTGACTGACAAAACAAGACATCACTGTGGACATGGAAAAAACAGTTTAATAAAAGATCTAGAAAATGTCTTTGAACTGAAGAACAGCTGATGCAGCCGTCTCCACGACTACAGTTTGGTAGTTCCCAGGTCTTCACAGTCATTCACTGAGGCGAATGTTTCAACACATTTCAATGAGCTCAGTCAATTATTGACGCAAAGCACACATGAAACCTACTGTATGTTACACATTTACCCAAACTCTTACTGTATCAGCTGTGGTGCACTTCACCAAACATAAACCTGCTGCCATGATGTATAATCAGTACTGAATAAGGAACACATTTTCAACAGAAAGATTCTCATCAGTTATCAGTGTTTTTCTTTTTTTGAGCAGTAAAAACTGCCTAACTTTTTTTTCCAATAAATAAAACACAAACATGCTCTCCATCTCTGCTTTCATTACACATCCAACTTGGTATTTTGAATAAAGCTTCCACACCATGTTATAACATAATATCTAACATGTTTTATCCCTAGGCTATTCTCTTTATTACACAAAGTGTGTCACATAAACTGCTGAGCACCCCTCTAACACTTTATGATTTATACTACACTAACATTACCCCTAACCGTTTTGTTGTCACTTCTGTGAGCTATAGCCAAAAACATGGAAAGTGTGGTGACGTACATGTATGGCTCACGTTTTGCGTGGGTGACTGCAATGATTGGTTAAAGAAGCAGGAGACTCTGATGATTGGTCAAATTTGCAGTAGAGTTCTGGAGATTGAACAAAATTGCAAGGTTGTGCAGAATTTGAAGGGATTGGTTACATTTGCTTTAATTGTTGCAATCGCAACTCCCTGTCAGGACCGATCATTATTACTGATCATTAAAATGTTTCTAACAGAGATAATTAGGTGAAGCAATTCAACTGTAAATGGAGCACAAACCTCCAGATCCTGTAGAGCTGGGAGGCTCCTGCGCTGCCGAGGAAGAAGTTGACGAAAAACAGGTTCCAGTTCTTCGGGATGATGACCAATGAGTATCTGGACCAGATCAGGCCTGGTGGAGGAAGGACGACAGTGAGAGCGAAGGTTATGCACACTAATGGTGAACCAACTGTTGCTTGTGAGAACAGAGTCTATGTTTTGGTAAAATGAGTAACAGATAAGACCTGTTTGAGGAAACAATGTTGCAAAAGCAGATAAGTCAGGCAACCTTTAGCACAGATTGGTCAGATTCTCTCTGAGGACTGGACTGATAAACGGCCAATCCACTGACACCGTTCATAGCGTCTAAAACATTAAACCAACATGTCTGAAGATGTCTGATGTCATTTACTTGTAATAATAAAAGAAGTAAAGGAAACATAATATTTTCCCCATATTAGTCCTAATTTTACAACAGATTAAATAAATGTACTTAAAGGCATTGTGCCTCCAGCTTAATGATCTTCAAATGGAGCTCACACTATAACGTATTTCCTCTCATCTTACCTGTGGCTGTCAGTACTGCAGACTGGGACACACTGAGTTTCTCTGCTGGTCGAGTCATATCAGCCAAACCAGCTCCAACCAAACCCTGCAGAGGAGAAGAGATCCGTCACACCAGGTATGGATTTTCACTGTATTTACTGCATGTTAACGGATCGAATAAGACGATGATTACACAATGATGACGGGTTATGTCCTTTATGTCTGTACCAATGGTTCCCGTCCTCAGTGTCGGAATGCAGTCTGACACGCAGACAGGGGAATCGAACCAGCAACCTTCCGATAACAAGATGCTGGCTCTACCCCTGATCCACAGCCACCCCATTTTTTTTTTCACTTTAATCTCTTATACTTATATTTGCCTTTTTGTGAACTGCTGGCTATTCTTTTTTTTGCAGGCCCGTAAGAAGTTCTACAAGGAAGCATCATCTATCGCTGACTGATCCAGCCACCATGCACAGATGTAGGCATCGTGTGATGAGGGGGGTTGCGCTCAGACAAAGTTTTGTTTTAAAGGCATATGGTATAAGTATCCTTACCTACATCAAACATGTTAAACCGTGAGAAAATACTTACCCATTTAAACATCGGGGCCCAGAAGAAAACTGTTTTTGGACCTGAATCAAAAGAAAAGGGAAACGTGAAATTTGGCTGTATGTTCTACTAATGGATACAATATTTGGGATTTTTTTCCAGTTGACACAAGCGTTTACATGTAAAATCATCAAAGGGATCATATTGAAATTACAAAAACTTCAATAACATATTTAGCTAGCCTTTTGTCATTTAAGAAAAGAAATTCAATGGAGTGATGATGGCTGTTTTGCATTCAAGTGAAAGAGAGACGCAGTTGTGGCGTATTTTTAATTTCATTTTTCCCTTTTAAAAAGCTGTTTGCAGGATGCGGACCGATGATGCAATGTATCTAAGTAGAAAATGTAAGATCAATAACTGTAATATGACGATGGAGAGACAAAGTTAACTTTTTTTTAGTAACATTACTTTTTCAACACCTGGGATGTCATTTTAACATTACCATAATTATCAACATTTCCTGGTGGTGTTATATTTTCATGAAAACAAGTGAACAGATGGATTTAGCTTGGTAGCACTGCCAACATAAAATATCCTTATGTTATAAGCCAGTTGTCCTCCTGCTGTCTGACAATATAGAAGTATAACTTGACCAATATATCTGTTGGCCAATACTAGCCCATCACAAATATATCAGTATCAGTGTACATGTTATCCAATATGAGCAAATATTAAAAATGCAGAAAAAGATGCTTGGGATAATGTATTATCAGGAAATTCCAAAGAATTTTACTGTGAAACTGTAACATATCCTCTCTCTGATACATATCTTTGTGTACAAAGTGTACATATTGGTCGATATTTATATATAAAATCCATATTGAATTTTTTTACGTCCCAATATAGATATCGGCCCCAAAAATCAAGGTATCCGTTGGTCTCTATACAGAAGTATCCACTGCAGTACCGCCAAGCCACACATCACCTTTTTCTCTAAGGCTGTGAAACCTAAATTCATCATCACCACAATGCCATTATTGTGTTCTAATAGTGGGAATCGAGAGACATTAAGAATAACTAATTAGAAAAGGCCACTTGCTGCTGGTCTTGTTTGCTTATTCTTATGTTGGTCATATAAAAAAGGCATCAGTGTTAAATTGAGACCGTTTCATGGCCGGTTCTTTCAGTGTGTTTGGTAAAATAAAACATGATAATGGTGTCAGTAAGTTGTAGGTCAATTTCTTTCTCTTTTTTTAAGGCGATACCCTTGAACTCCTCTCTAATGTGACCTTCACACTATAATAAAGAATACTGGCTTTAGGACTACAGAAGGTAATATCATCAGGTGGATAACATACAACCGAACATCAATAAAAAGGCTTAGCTCTTGAAAACTGTGACATATTCTATAGTTCACTTATATTACACCAGTTGTTATTCAGTGAGAGGGTTCATCTTCATTCTAGGCTTTTGTCACCTGCTGCACGATCAGATATAAAACCAGACAATCAAGCCTGAGTGTACGTGTGACAGAGACTTGAAAACCTCAGTGTGTCCGAGCGACTGGAGGAAGACTCCCCTAAAGTTAATTAGCTGTAGCACAGGGACATAAAACATGCAGGGGCCATAAAAAGCTGCTGGTCTTGCCTGACCTCTCCTCAGGCTAAACACAAAGTAGGACTTTTGTCACTGCAAATCACTGTTGAGGGAGTTGGCTTGAGTCGCCGCCCCTTCATACCTGCTTGGAAAGTTGTCCTTGACATCCAGAGCTACAGTACCCTTACCGAGACAAAACAAAGAGCAGAGCGTCCCATGTGACGCAGGCGACTCCTTAATCTCAGTACCCTCTAGTTAATGTCAGTGTCAACGAAAGCTGAATGTGTCACTGAACAGAAGAAACAAGTTCAGTTTATAAAGGTGCTGCTAAAGAACCATTCAGCCTAATGCAATAAACCCCATTCTGTGATGCTGTTAAACTGTATTCGACTGGGAAGTCTTTCTACTAAATTTAGTCTGCCCTCATTTTTAGCAAGTGGGTTGACAAAATATGTCTTCATGAAGGTAGGATTTGCTGTACAGCTGCTGAACAACACTGTACTAAACTTAACTTGTTGCACTGTTGCTGATAATGGCAATTACTTCAAAGATGTATTGCAACCTTTAGACAGTTAAGAGTGCTATACATTGTAAGTACAGCTTGTAAGGTAGGTCGGTTACGGCGAAAACTATTCAGGAGCAATTTTTGATGATCGATTGTTCCTTTTTCATCATGAAATGGAGCAAAAAATATAAAATGTTTGCTATTCTCAGCTTTTAAATGTGACAGTTTGCTGCTTCTCTCTGTTTTAAACAGAAAACCTTTGTGTTTTGGACTACAACATTGGAAGACGTCACCCCAGGCTGTCAGTACTTTTGATGACCATTTTCCTTTTTCCTTTCATTTCATATACAAAACAATTTAATTAACCTGCAGCCCAATTATGATTAATGGAACCACTATCATAGTACGCATGAAAGTTCCGATTTAACTAGTAGTATTTATTTTCAATGATTTTTCTAATCACACTGTAAAAGACAGTCTTTGGAAAAACTTGGCTGTGACCGAAACAAAATCTTATCCCTGCAGTCACAGTTGATTTTCATGGTTCTCTTATTTGGTGACATGACATCACAACATAACAGTCTGCTGGTTAAAAAGTGACTACAATAAGGGCACATGTTGTTGTTTTCATAGCAATACCTTTGAACTCCCCTCACATCCAGAGCTTCATGCAGTATAACCTGCTGGCTACAGGTCACACAGGCACAGACCGTCCCTGTCATAAACTCAGCTCTTCCTCACAGACTGAGCTTCTTAGCTGGTCTGATCCCAGCAGATTAGGGTCTCCTGAAGAAACTCTGAAACACTACAACTACGACTTTGACACACAGGTCAGATCTCTACAACAGACCGCTGATGTTGTGTCCTCTACAGGACGGAGCCCCAACATCACCCACATCAGCTGGAGAGAGCCCCCATCAGCCACCTACCGCCACCGCCACCGCAGAGAGCCTCCCCAGGAAGCTGGATGATAAACTGATGAATTACCTGCCGGGTGGTTGTACAAAGGTCTCAGCTTGGCGGGCAGCATGTGCTCGATCCTGTCCAAAATCCTGTGATAGGACGCTCTCAGCGCAGCCATGATTGTAGATGTGTCTGATGAAAATGAAGATACTGAGCGCAACTTGAAGCTAGCTCGCTAAATTGTTAGCTAGCTCGGGACCTTTCTTAACGCCACAGATGATTTTTAAAGACCGTTTGCTTCGCCCGTTTTCACGACGTTGTCCAATATGTAAATGAAAGGTCAATTAAACGATGAGAGAGGATGCTGCTGTCCTACTGTCGACCTTCCCCCAGCACCACTATGACCATGCTAGCGTCGCTAACTTGTCAGTAGCCGCTTCTGACCGACACGACGAGGTGACTTTCCGTGCGACGCAACCTACCGCGTGAGGGGCGGGGAGACATATTTTCACTATTATCATTGGTTCGCATAGTCAGAACAACGATATGATTGGTTTAGATCGATCTGTTACTTTTGGCTCCCGGAGTTTCACAGCTGGGTGGAGACAAATCCCATGGTTATAAACTATTTGTGTGTTAAAGATGAAATATTATAGTAAAGAGGCAACACTTTGATTTTATATTAAAGTTTTTTCTGCAAAAGATTTTTAATTATATTGTTTCTATTTAGAAAAAACTCAATCCATGTTAAATGTATTATTTTATGATAGTATATATCTGATAAACTTTTTTAAATTAGACATGCACAAAACAGAAAATGTTTTAATTTAATTCATAAAACATTTAAATCTATAATCTGCTTTTTTTAAAAAAAAAAATGAAAAAATGAAAAACATTATTTGCATCAAATGAGAGTAATAAACAAGCAAAGATAATAATGTAAAGATGAGGACACACAATCTTTTTTAAATTCAATATTTGATCTGTAGCATGTGTAACTAAGATAATGTGCTGTAAAAAGAGTATTTTCCTGCCTCATCATAATGTGTTTGAGCACTACTGAACTGATTAATAGGCAAAGTGGGCAATGGCTCCTAAGATTAAGTAAAATATCAACAATAGCATTGATGGACCAGCATTAAAATCAACAATCTAGGTTTCAAAACAGAGCTACAAGCAGCCTGTGTGCCCCGCAGCCTCTTAACAGGTTAATCCAGTCGTTTCTTTGAGGAATCTGAAAACAGCAACCCATGTGGTCAAACAACATACTTGGTTCTCCTCCAACTTTGAATTTACTTCACTTACATCTGTAGAAGGCTGGATTATCACCAAATTGTTGCCATCTGCTATACAGAGCTTTCACTGAATTCAGCAAAGTCAGAACCATCCAGTCCAAATACAGCAGTCAATGCAAGCACATTTTATTTTCTTATGTTAAAGACGAGATGTACTCATATATGTAGCTCATATACTGGGCAGATGTGATATTCTATCCATAATCCTCAACAGTGCGGTACTTTATGAACTTACGGTGTACAGCACTGAGGGACAGCAACAAGTGACATGGCAAGAACCTTGATAAGATGTGCCCTGCTTATCTAAAGGTCTTTAAAGGGTTCTTGTGTCAAAATCTAGCTCTCAGACAATCGATATTTCAGTTTTACCTAAAATGTTGTGTATTGTGAACAAAATGGGTCAATAAAGATACCACATTGCGTATCTGGGATCATGTAGTGTACTAATAGAGAAAAACTACACAGAAAAGGCCTATACTATGCTAAGCTATACTGTACTCTAACACATAATATAATATAATATAATATAATATAATATAATATAATATAATATAATATAATATAATATAATATAATATTTATTGGCCATTACCAAGGTTGTAACTTCACTTTCTAGGATATAAAAACATCAGACCCACAAACTCACTCCGCCCCCCTCAGCTGCCCAGCTTCTTAACACGAGCGTTCCCATCCACTCCGTCAGTAGAACACGTAGTTTATCGCGGTATTTGGACACAGCTGTTCGCTGTCTGGTAGAAGAAATAAACCAGGCTAGGCTAGCAGGACAGGACAGATAGTTAGCCGCGCAGAGAGCAGGGATTCAGTCCGTGTAAACTCAGGAGGACAGCGGGGACTGGACAGCAGCGAGCCTTTCACCTCCAGCAATGCAAACGCTGAGTGTCGCAGCGAGCTAACGGCAGAGCTGTCCCGACACACGGGGACTGGTTTTGATGGCCAAACCGAAGCGACGATAATAATAAAAGGCGACATCAACAAGAAAGGGGTTAGCTTAGTTTCAATGTTATTGTTAATTAAATACCACATATGGTCACAATGTCCTGCCCTGGCAATCTGGTTTGGGATGTAAATAAACGCTTAATTGGATACAACCAGCCTAACACCATCAGGACCAACTATTTAGGTAAGAGCACAACACGCCTCTTTAATGCTAACAGCAGCGTAGGTGGTAAACATGTACTATTTTAACATTGTGTCTGGCAGGTAACTCCACTGCAGGCTTGGGTCTGTGGCGCTGAGATGAGCTGACAGCTAGTGTCCAGAACCATTAGTCTATCTACTTAACAACAGAGAGAGAGAGAGCCGCTCGGTTCCTCCTCCTCCTGCGAAGTCAGAGCCGAGCAGGGCAGATAGACACAGCAGACAGCGGCAGTGAACGCAGTTTAGCAGCATCTTCTCCTGTCTGTGCGAGAGTCCAGAGCTGAGGCGCCAGATAAATGGGATTAAATGTTATGTGTAATCCGTAATAGCGCAGCTCTCTGCGAGGAGCAAAATCATGTTTATCTCCTCTTTTCAGAGATCACATTATTTTGCACGGGGGGGGGGGGGGCATCACATAACAGCGTACTTCAGATGACGTACAGGAAGGCAAACCATCTACAGGCTGTATCATCATCAACATCATCTGAACTCTCAAGTATAGCTGCTGCATGGATGAATCACGCAGTGTGTTTATGAAGACTTCCTGCATTATAGAGTGCTTTCAGTTTTACAGTGAATGTATAATGCAGTGGAAGTGAAACCAAGTGCAACAAACTACTCAAAACGTCATCCTCTCAGTGATTGAATGTAACTAAGTACATTTACTCAAGTACTGCCCTCCTGTGCCCAATTTTGTGGCACTTTCATTTTGCTTGAGTATGTCCATTTTATGCTCATTTCTACCTCCATCCCTCTACATTTGGATGCAGGTATCAAACTTTTGACTCCTCTACACTTATTCGATACCTTGAGTTACTAGTTACTTTTCAGACTGTGTGCTGCATCAGAGCCAAAGGAGAACATTTTTAAATACTTATTTTATCAGCAATCTGAGTTTAAGAACGCTGATTCTGATAGTCAGATAAAGGCTGAAAATCTGATCTGATAAAGCTTTCAGCTGAAATCAGTTGACGCTGAGTTTGCAGTGTAAGTACATGTGAATAAATGTGTAATTTGACTGTTACTTGTACTTTTTTGATACATAAGTACATTTAGTATCAGATACTACTCAACTACTATCTCTTTGGGTGATGCATTCTTTTCAAAGTCATATGTTAACACAATATGTTTACTTTTACTTTACTTCCAAGTATAACTTTTGGGCCCTTTTACATCATTGCATCTCTCTAAACATGCCCACAGTACACACCGGGGTCGTGTGAACAACCTCTAACTGAGAGAATGGTTGCAGAGTTAATTCATCACACAATGCACAACGCAGGCATTCGTCATTATACTAGTTTCCTCATTCGGCTGGGACAAAATCTTGTTGCGGTGAAATGTCACTTCCTCTTGTGCATTGTTTTTGATACGCTGGCACCAAATATCCTTTTTTTTTTTTTTTTTTTTAATCAAAACCTGCAGCCGCTCTAACAGATTCAACTGCCGCTTTTACAAACCAGAGTCACTACTCCAAGACTCATTGCGGTGCAAACAGCTTTTTCACTTTTTAACTCCAGAATGGTTCTTCTTGCTGTTATCATGGTGTATTGTAAATGGTTGTCTCACAGTGTCACAGAGTTGCTGTATTATGATGGTATTGTATCATGAATTCATCTGATTCCTGCCCCTAAAGCTCTGTGAAGATGTACGCCCTTTAATTTGTACAATGATGCACACTTAGTGTGTATCATGTGGTTTGATTCCCGCTCGTCCAAACTAGAACAATAATCTTCTTAACCTCAAATCAAAACACATCGTAATGTAACATAACGTAGAACAGAGGAAGAAAATATGGATTAGATCATCTAATATTACACAGAATATCAGGAAATAAGAGTATTACTCGAATACATGGTAGAAAGACTCACAGTCTATGTTTGAGTGTCTAGATGTAGCTTGTCTTTCACTCATGTTTCATATCCTTCTTGTAATTCTAGAATCTTAACCAGAACTGTAACCCTCACTTTCTTGGAGTGAGGGCCCTCATTAGTGAGATCTCTGGATAGAAGTCATTTCTCTGTCTCCGGTGTGGTGCAGCAACAGTGGTGACCGTGGTGTAAAAAGAGGAAAGCAGTGCTGGACAGAAAGCTTTGTAAGACCTGTCTGCAGCAAGGCCTGTCTCGCAGTCAGCACCTGACAGTGGTTGAATGGAGCCTGTCGAGGTGGGGCAGGTGCCACAGAGGTTTAGTCAGCGCTGTATTTAGCTTGACTGAGATATGGTTGGAGCAGTTATTGTGTATGGGGAGAGGATGCGTGTGTGGGTCAGGATATATTTAGCTTCAAAAAGGGGGGATGGGGGCAACGAGGAGTGGTCTGAATTCCAACAGAAACACTTAAGGAAAAATACAGTATGTCTCTATTGCTGAACTTCAAGATTATTAATGACACTGGATCCGGTCTTAGTGACTATAATGAGCAAAAATAAAACAGACGCATTTACCTGACACTACTGAATCCACTTTGGCATATAGTGTATTCTCCCAAACAGGCTATGTATTATAAGTTGTCAATGTATCTTTGCGACATGTATTTTACACACCAATATATGACATGACACATTAAAAAACAGTCTTATTTTAATTTTAAAATAAATTTATGCCACTGATGTAATGATGATATAATAGCATAATTTTGCAAGCAGAACCCTTTGAAAGAATGAATAATTTTTAATTTTTGATATTCTCAGACTGGTATAAATTATTAGATTATTGAAATTATTAAAGTGCATTACATTGATTTAAAAATAAATAAGATGCCACCATAACAATACATAAAATGGGAAAACATGCTTACAACAGTAGGGAAAACTCTGCTGAATTTTCTGGCATCATGTCAGCTCTCACCTCAGTAAACACAATCAAGGTAAGCAAAAAATAACCAAGGTCATTCACATAACTTCAGCATGTCGATAAGATGTATAAAATAAATAAACAACGTCATTACTGTGACAGGCCCACAGATACCAAATGTGCACGTCTTGTGTGGGCGGTCTGTACACGACTGCAGTGGGAAGATTTTTTACATAATTAGGTCAAGATTTTTTCATACATGGCATTACAGTTTTGTTTGTGGTCGGGAGCTTAAGGGGGCTATATCTGCCATTTATGTTAAACAGAAGATAAATTCAGGCTCCTGCTGCAACACTCCTAGAACCTGTCAGGGCAGGTCAAAGCTCTCATTTGAATACAGAGCACTTGGCTTTCACAGCTACTTCTTTTAAAGCAGACACACGTTGAATGAAGGAAGGTAGCTGCACCTAGAAGAGCCGTAACTCTTTCTCACAGTGAGCTGATAGCATTTTGTTACCTAGATGCTGTTTTCCCAGGACCTTTGTCATATTGAGGACTATCGCTGTGTCCCAATCCAATCGTATTATTCAGAATGTAATATACAAATTGTCAATAGAATGTTGTTTTTACAGTTCGAATACAAGAAATCAGCCACTCAAGTTAAAATTAAACCAAAAAAGATGTTTTTTGTTTTCTGAAGATGTTCCTGGAATTGTTTCATTTTTAGCCACCATGAGTAGCTCCTCAACTTCCCATTGTGCATTGCATTGTGGGAGAACAGTGTCAACAGCCTCTCAAAGATGAAGGGTTTTTTTCAGTTTACATGCTGACTGTTCTGAGCACAATGAGCACAGTTTTTCTTTGGTTTGTTTGTTTTTGGTCACGTTTACAGTGTGAACACACTGCAGCACAACGCCTGTGTAGAAATAGCGTGTCGCCGGGATGTGAAACTGAGAAGCGATATGTTTATGTAGTGTATTGTTTATTCAACCAGGTAGAAGACTCTTGGAGATTAAAATCAGTTTTTCAAGAGGGGAGCATAAATATTGTTACATGGCTGTAAACACAGTATAAACATACGCAAACAAAATATCCAGCTAAGTTTTAATACAGGGACAAAATACGCTTAGTGATGAGTTCAGTGGAGATTTAGTAGCAACCACAGGAGTACTGTTTTTAGGATCAATGGGAATTGCTCAATAGTAATCAACAATTTCAGGTCCTTCAGTAGGTCATTCCAAGAAGAAGTGGCAGCATCATGAACAATATTTCATCATTAAATAGCTTGTTAGTTGTCATTCATTTGTCGTTTTTGTTCCATTCTAAATGGAAAATAACAGCAGAGTTTCAGGCTCACCTCAGAGCGAGTTCATCTGTCTCAGTGTTTCACTTTAGATCCTTCAGTTTCAAGCAGGCGGCAGCTCAGGTGTGAACAAACATCTTCCACAGTTGTTGATTATTGATAGGAGCAGTAAACACCCTTCAATGGAAAAAAAAAACCCCTCACAAAAATATTCCTTACAAATGTGATATGTTGTATTATCCTGACTGTGCTCCTTCTCAGTTTGCTTAATGTTGCTAACTCACAAAAATCCCTTGCCGATCTTATTTTTTAAGTGTTATTGCCAGTTAAATCTTCACAGAGGTGTTGTACGCCCATTTCATGAGACAGCAGAAAGATGAGCAGAACTCATATCAGAATCTCTAATTACTAACTACCACGGACCTGTCGGACCACTTCTTCCTGCATTTATTCTCTCCTCTCATGGCAGCACCAACATTTCTCCATTCTCTTTTTCATCTGCTGGCCCAGGGGAGGCTTCTTCTGCATTAATAATACAGTACAGGCTACGGATATACTGAATGCAAATGTTCAATGTGATATTTTATACCAGTCAACAGAACTCCCACTGCACTTAACTAGAGTGCAGCCAAGTGCAAAGAGAGATGGATGGATGGATGGATGGATGGATGGATGGAGGCAGAGATAGATATAGAGATGGATGGGCTGTACTGAATATCTTATATATCTTGTACTGCTGTTGGATTGCTGCTGGACCACCCTGTCAATACAGATGTGCTTTTTTGACGGCAGTGAAAATGTTGTTTTTGGAAGGATAAACATAAACAAATATGGATTGAAGGAGAATATTGTGTCAGATTAAAAACATGTTGAGAATTTTGAAAATTATTAGATCAGTTTTTTCACTTTTGTTCTCTATAAACCACTGGAGTTATTAGAAATGTTCGGAAACAACCCAGCCACCACTGCAATCTAATTTTATAAATAGTACAATACTAATAACAGGAGTGTTGCCTAATCTTTATCTGCAATTTTGCAGCGAGATCAGGTTTAAACAGAATTAAGTGATGTGCAAAAACAACAACAAAAAAACAACAACCTAGAATTGGAATGTCAACATATATTAAGCTTTTGACTATTCAGTACAGCGTGGATGGATTGATAAATGGATAGCCTGGCTTGTTTTTTTTGTTTTTTTAAAAACCTGTTTTCTTTCTTTCCACAGGTAGAAGAGAATTTGTCCAGAGGCTTAAACTTGAAGGGACACTGAATGTACATGATGGCTGTGTAAGTGCCCCTACTTATTGATCTGTTTGCTCTTTGTTTATCAGTCCATGTCTTGGAAGAATAAAAGTGCGTATCATCTTGGTAGAAAAACACATCATACCACGTTTCCCAAGTCAGCCATGAAGCCTGAGTGTCAGACGGAGAGAGCGACGCTTTGACGTGAGGCCAGCTGGTTAATGCCTCAGAGAAACCTGACGCTGACAGAACTGTCACACGTCCTGTCACGCTATCAGCCCGGCCCTCAGTCCAAAACATCAAAACAGCCACAGCATGCAAGACCAGGGAGCGCTTCAGTTCAACACCGGACTCTTCTTAGCCAGAGATAACATTTTAACTGGAACATTTCTATTGAATAAGTGCTTAATCTATTAGTAACTTTAAACAATGTGTTAATGAACAAAAGGATTTTTAAAAAATGCCTGTGTTGCATGTCAGTATCAATTGTATAGGATGTCCCTTTGGGCCCTGGTAGTATGTGATGGACATTAGTCAGGAGTTGTTGATGCTTTAAAACTAATAATCAAAGACATGGTCGGCAGGTTCATTCTGTAAGACAAAGATGTGTTCGCCCATGTAGGCTTCCAGTTATTGGGAGTGGACGATGTGTCATCTCTTCTCCTCAGAGGCTCATCGGGAAGACATGCCATAGTTCACAGAGAGCACGCCACTGGAGTATTAACTGAAAGGCTTAAAGTGAAGAATGGATAGACGCTCTGAGTAATTTTTATGTTTCTGTTGCTAAGCACGCCTCAACCATGTCAGCTGTTGGATGGGAGAGACGGTGGCTCGGAGCCTGATGAGAGCCACACCAAGCATTGCAAAATCAGTATAAACAAGGAAGTCATTGCATTTCGCAATCGATCTGAACCCCTTACATCACACAACTTTCCGTTGTTATTGAAAGAATGAGAGACTTACAGTGTATTTAGTGGAGCATGAATCTTTGGAAACGTGACGTTACATAGTAGCTTTTACCAGGTCCGATGCAGTCTGCCTGTAGAAGGTGAAGACCGTGTTGTGCCTCGTTATTGTAACACACTACTCAGACCTGTGTTTAAAAAAGGCTTAATGATACTCTACGTTCAGATCATCTCGTCCTCTGTCCCTCTGGCTGACTGTTCATCTCTTATCACATGAGAGACACAAGACGGATACACCTCCACTGCACAACACCTTCTTCTGATGATGTGCAATTTCACAGACACCGACTTTAAACCCGTTTGCTGAGTTCAGTCTGCGAGATGTTGTAAAAGTAAAATGAACTCGCCCCCACAGGCGGCACGACGCCACCGATTGCAGCCGAGGGAGTGTGTGGAAATGAGAAGCAGAGGTGTGATGATGATGAAAGTCTGAGTGAGGCTGCAGCAAGCAGCTGTTAATGAAATATTGATCCGCACAGTGACAGTAAACACAATGTTGTGCTCTGTTCTTGTGCTCGACTTTGAGATTCATGAATGGACGCATTACAGTTAGGTTGCTGGGCGTCCATGATGTGAAGGTAATTCCAGTAATGAATATTCAGATGAAAGTAATTTGAATTGGACAATAAGATGTGCATTTTTCTGTTGTTGATTAAAGCTTTTATGAAGCTGTCGTAGTGTACAGCACATTTTGAGTTAGTTTGTTATTTCATGTTTTTAAGAGCGCTCCTTTTTTTCAGGGCTTTTGATCTTTTTGCCCTGTTAAATGAAATTGAGGCCACAACTAACACTTATTTTCATATTCAGTAAATCTTTTAGTGGTTCCCCACGCTCTTCAGCATGTGACCCTTTCAAACAAACCAGTGTCTGTTTGCAACCCCTCATTACTAGCTGCATGTTGTGAGTAGTTTAATTGAGTTTTTTGGTCACAGATTGATTGATATAAATAGATTTAGAGGCCTGAAGTGGTCAAACTGTATCATATTTCACAGACAGAGGCACAGATCAGAAAAAAGCAGACGACTGTGAAACATAAGTGTAATTCTTTGTAGGATTAGTTTGTCTCATGACCCTATAGGTTCATCTCATTCCTTCATCCTGCTACCTCTCAGAGGATGAACCTCTAGTTTGATATCCGTAAAATGTGTTCAATCACGTTTTTATCCATTAAAACATCAAATTGTCACATCTGAGAAGTTTTTTTTTTCAGCATTTTTGTCTCGATAAATGACATGAATCAAATAGTTTTTGATTATTAGTGTGATTGATTTATCCACTAATCCTTTCAGCCCAAATATATGCTGCTAAGCCAATGTATTTATCTTGTCTCTCTGCAGGTCAACACTATATCCTGGAATGACACAGGTGAATATATCCTGTCGGGGTCAGACGACACCTTTTTGGTTATCAGCAACCCATACAACAAAAAGGTAGTTCATCATCATTAAAGTGACAACAATTGTTTGCACCGCTTCTAGAAATGTGTGAATGTTGGATAAAATCAGATGAAGCTTTATCTGTAGCTCAGTTGGAGTATTTTGTGATATCTTTTCTTGAGAGTAAAAAGATTAGCTTAGATGTATTTGTTAAATATTTGATATCTTCACAACCAAAACCTGTGAGCAACAAGCTGACACATAACGGATCGTTCACATGCAGTGGAAGGTGATTTAATTCTAGTTTAGATCTGTGGTGACATTAATGTCAGCGGTTTGCACAGCTGTTGTTATTCTTCCTATGTGTTAAAAGGTTACAATTAGTATCAGTGTATTTGTTTTTATTTTGTTATTTTATAAATAAAGTCACAAAAGAGGCACATAAGGCAAACGAATCATCTCCAACTACTGCCCAGGAGTTGTGAATAAAATTTACTAAATGATCAAAACATGCAGTGACTTATTCCTGGATTTGTTTATGGGCTATGGGTTTATGAATACATGTGTTTCGGGAGAAGGTCAGAGATGGTTCAATGTTGCCTTTCAATGATTTCAATAAGAGTCCATATGAACGCCCTCTCTTGTGGTGCACTCAGCTCAGAAAGAGGAAATTTTCTGAAGAGTTTTGATGGGTTGGCGGATGTTTTCGGAGATAATGGGGCCATCAAGGCAAACTTTCCAGTGGATGATAAGATAATATATTGTAATTTTAGTCATATAAAGTTTTTCCTTGTCATTTTATTGCAATTTATCGCTGACTCATCTTTTTTAATGCATTTGCATTCACTGCATTACATCATTCTCTGGCTAACGTGCTATATTGTCAGTCTTGGTGGCTCCTAGACACTCTTGCCAAGCAGCAGTACTCTCATAACTTAACCACTTGAACATCAAGCATATCATGAATACGACTCTCCACAATATAACCAACAACTTCCTGGAGAAAGACAATTGATTTGAGTCCCATCACCACGTCGTCAAATACTGACACAAATACTGACCAGCTTAAAGTGTCAATATTTGACGACCTTGGGATGAGACGCAGCAATCATCTGTCTTTCTCCAGGTCGTTACATTTTGTATCTTTATGGTTATACTTGGGACCTCGGAGGATGTTTTGCTCTTGAGATCTCTTGGCCGTAATGTGTTGTTTGTTTGTTTGTTTTTAGGTCAAGAAGTCCATACGTTCAGGTCACCGGGCAAACATCTTCAGTGCAAAGTTCATGCCCCACACCAACGGTCAGGAGATCGTCTCCTGCTCCGGAGACGGCATCATCTACTACACCCACACTGAGAAGAGTCCGGAGTACAACAGACAGTGTCAGTTCACCTGCCATTATGGAACAGCTTACGAGGTACTGAACTAGAGAATTGTTTGACAGAGCGTACACATCTTTGTCTCGTGGTTTCTGCCTCCAGAACACAGCCTCTTGTTTGTTTGTTTTTTGCCAGATTATGACGGTACCAAACGACCCCTACACGTTTTTGTCGTGTGGGGAGGACGGCACAGTGCGATGGTTTGACCTTCGCATGAAGACGAGCTGCACTAAAGAAGACTGCAAAGATGTACGCTGACAGCCGTCACAGTTTTCTCCTTCATATAATGAGTCATTATGAATTGCAGTGAGGATGCAGGTCTTATCACTGAGATCTGTCTACGTGTTAATTAGTGAGGATTAGTTGTTTTCTTGTCATTTTCTTTTCAGGTCAGTGATGTTGATCTTTAGTTGTTTAAAGTGGTAATTACATTATGATGTGTATAGCACATATTTTTAATTATAAGAGGGTCTCATTTAAAATCTAATAGCCTTGATGTCCCTGCTATATCTCTTTTTGTTGACTGTTTGACTTTTTCAGTAATTTGGTATTGATTGTTTGTGTCAAGCATTCATCTCCAACATATGAGTTTATCTTCAGTGCTGCTCTCTTCACAAACAGCTCTGTCCCTGGAGTCATTCAGTCAATCCGCTGCGTCGATGAGAATTTGGTGTGTGCGTGTGCGCGTGCGTGTATGAGAGAGAGCGAGAAGCTGTTCCTTCGAGATTGTGTTGCATCGTCTCATATTTCAAGCTCCTGATCAGTACCTGTGACCTTAAAACTGTCAGAGTAGTTTTACCAGACTCTGTTACTTCCCCCTCTTAATTAATAACCTGTCAGTGTGAAGAGTCAGCGTCCACAGGGGGACAATTAAAAATTTAGTTAGGATATTTTGTCTGTATTACTCAGCTGCCTGATCCTCCTTTTTTGTATATCACTTTATAAAACTGATTCCTAAGATGCCACCTTTATTGAGCATGTGGACTTTAGGTTAGCAGAAAAGACTTTATAATTTGTCCTTAATTGTGTTGGCTTTAATTTCAGGACATCCTGATAAACTGTCGAAGGGCAGCAACCTCTATATCCATTTCTCCCCTGGTGCCGTACTACCTGGCCGTGGGCTGCTCTGACAGCTCGGTGAGGATCTACGACAGACGCATGCTGGGCACCAGAGCGACAGGTAGGCTGTCCTGCTCGCTCACATCATTCACTCAGCCTCCTCTGTCTTTATATTAGTCTTGATGTAGTAAGTTCACATATTCTCTTAGACTTTTAGGCATTTAGGTTTGAAATAATTGCAGCAAATATCAAGAATAACGGAACAGTTGAGTTTAAGTCACCACAGATGTCCCCGAGAGGGTAAAAAAAAAAGGGTCATTTGCATTAAAAATAATTTCATCAACTTCTTCTAAAATCCTCCTGTCAAACAGAATGTTTTTAAAAAAAAACAAACTCTATTTATAGCAAACCCGTCATACAGAAAAATGTTTAATACACAGAGTGGAAACAAGACTGGAAACAGGGGATAAGTTTAATATAAGACATCATTTGTATTTTAACAGCAAGGTATTTAAAGTGTGAAGACATAAAAATACATAAAAGACACAAAGTTTTTGTCCCTGTTTTTATTATCCAATTATCTCACGGCTCTTTCATAATTATGTGTTTTATATCAAAATCCCTCCCTTTTTTCTAATCATGCAAAACATTAAACATTTTTGTTTACATTTATCTAATTGAACATATTTGAAACAGCATGTGAATGTCAGACAAGCAAAAAAAAGCTTTAAAATGAGCAAAACTATAATAAAACAAATGGAAAAGGGATTACAAGAAACACAGGAAGTCAGAGAGCAAAGATCTGAAGTCTGTATTTAATGAAATCCACTTTCTCACTCTTTGTTTGAAGATACAACTGCTCAACCAGAAGCATCACCCAGAAATATTCATGTTCTTCACTGATACTGTAGCTTACCACTACCTGTCTTTCATCCTTAGGTAACTACATGGGCCGGGGGACGACAGGCATGTGCGTGAGGTTTGTTCCCGCTCACCTGTCCAACAAGTCGTGTCGTGTAACGTCTCTCTGCTACAGCGAGGACGGTCAGGAGGTGCTCGTCAGCTACTCCTCCGATTACATCTACCTGTTTGATCCCAAAGATGACCAGGCCCGAGAGCTGAAGGGTCCGTCTGAGGAGAGGAGGGAGGAGGTGAGTGAACAGGAGGGCTCTCCTAACATCACACATCACATGAACCCTGACAGGAGCTGTGTTGTTCTAGCTATGGCACCAGTCTGTAAGTCACCACTTTGACTAAAACACCTTGGCATCTACTGGGTGCATTGATATAAAACATTCATGGTCCCCAGAGGATTAATCATACTGAGTTTGGTGATCCCCTGTTTTTTCCTCTGGCGTTCTTGTAGCTGAGGTTCGCATTTGTGATTTTGAGTGTGTCTTAGCAACTATTGGATGGATTGCCATGAAGTTTGATAGAGACATTAATGTTCCTCTGAGGACGAATGTACAGTAAATCAGATTGTAAGTCAGATTGTCTGACCTCATTTTGCGCTATCAGTGAAGAACGGTTCCCATCAGCCTTTGTTTAGCGCTTAGCATGTAAACGATTCTATGCTAAGACCAAACCACGATTTACATTGCCTGGTAAAATAAAAGCTTGTAAGCTTTTTCGTCGTGAGCATATTAGCAAGCCGATGCCAGCCTTTCGCCTTTGGTGCCAATGTGCAACCTCACAGAGATGACTTCAGACTTTTCTAAAATGTTCCTCCTTTTTCCTACTACCATACTGTTTTATCCTCACTTGTGTCCATTGTCTGGTCTTATTATATATTGCTTTATATCTAAGCAGTGGTTTTGTTGCCTAAATCAGAGAAATGTGTAAATTAAGTACACGTCATGTTCATTTTTTTTAACTGAGACAGCAATTTTGAGAGCTGATTGGTTGTGGCCTTGTTCTAGGGCCTTGTACTAGACGGAGCACAGCTGAGGCTGACGGTGAAGTCATAAGTTTTGAAGGTATTATTTCAAAGTACTGAGCACAGTAAACATTTGACCCAATGATCTACTTGAAGGAAAGTCAGAGGATAACCGCAGTCAGCTAGGTTCATCCAGTTGGTACATTTAATGTCTGTACAGCATTTCATGGCAATCAATCAGCTACTCACTGAGATATTTCAGTGGACTGCCTGACTAAGATTACCGTGCCTAAAGCCACACAGCTAGAATGGCTAACATAGTGAAACATGCCCATCGTAAGTTCTACTAGCCTGAGGTGACATCTCTGAATTGCTTGTTTTGTCTTATAGAACAAAAAGTTCTTCAGTTAAAATTTCAAAATAATATGTTGTTAAACTAAATCAGCAAATGCTGACTTGCTAGAACCAGCCAATATTTTTCTTGATTAAACGACTGACCCAATCAGTCAGGTTTTAAAAAATGCTGCTGTTTTTCTTTTTTGTCGATCAACTAAGAGATTGATCGACTAGTTTCAGCTCTATCTGAAATGTATAGTCATATACTGATGCAGACAGAGTTATTGAATGGGAATAGAGCATACCCTTAAACATAATGTCTATTGTTCCATACATTCTGCATTCAAAAGTTTGAACCCTTTGTAGAGTTGAATTGTAATGAATGTCAGACAAACTAAACATAACATTTCACGTAGCCATGGAGACCCAGCGAAACAGTCACTAAGGATTTTGTTGCTGGTCTGGAGTGGAGTGTTGTTGTTGTCTTTTTGCATTCAAACAGAAGAAGTGACCTTGCCGTGGCTGTCTACTTCTCTAAGAGCTCTGAGGACATTAGTGCTAAATCTGTACTGATGCAGTGCGGTGAAGGGAACAGACGACCCTGAAGAATAGAGGAGCATGTGGAAGAAAACGCATGAGGAGTTATTGATTAAAATCTGAAGCGTTTGTTATGATGTGGTCTTTCTTCGGTGTATCTGGGTCGTCGTACTTGTTAGGTAGGACACTGAGTTTGAAAATCTTAAGGAACCAGAATGATATGACCCGAAGTGTTTACTGCCAGTGCTGGTCTTCACGTGTGTCTGAATGTGCTGGATCATGGTGCCAGTGTTTCAAAGCCCCGTGGTGAGTTCAGCTGTGTCGAGATGCAACCACCACACACATTCCTTTCCAAATACAGCTACCGACGCAGGCAGTGTTCCTCCATCGTCCAAAATAGTTCAGGCTGAGGTGGAGGGGACAGCCAAGCACAGGCTCGTTACCCCCGTCTCCTGTTCCTCCACCTGTAACCTCATTTGTCGAGGGGTCTTTTCCTCTCCGTTTTTTTTTCCACTATCTCTTTCAGCCTCTACTCCTTTTCACCACCTCCAGCCCATATCCAGACCTGATGACATTTCCTGAGTTAAGCAGTTGATAGTCCCTGCACTAAGACCCCCTTTTTCTATTTCTGGCTCTCAGCCTGTTGCCCTGCAGAGAGAGCCAGGGGGACTGGAAAGTGAAGGCAACCTCAGTCGTGCAGTCAGGGGGAGGGAGGGGGGCACTTTAAAGAGGACACTGACAGAGACGAGCAGTGTTTTGCTTTGGCAGCGTGGCTATTTTTGACCATGCTTTGACTGACAAACTGCTAATCTTTCTCCATGTACGTGTGTGTGTGTGTGTGTGTGTGTGTGTGTGTGTGTGTGTGTGTGTGTGTGTGTGTGTGTGTGTGTGTGTGTGTGTGTGTGTGTGTTTCCACAGCTGAGGCAGCCTCCAGTGAAGCGCCTCCGTCTGCGAGGTGACTGGTCTGACACTGGACCTCGGGCTCGTCCTGAGAGCGAGAGGGAGAGAGATGGTAAGACCAGATCAGTCAGAACGGCAGCTGACATGTGTGTCTTCCTGTTCATGTAGTTTAAAGCAGAGGTCTCGAGTTACAAAAAACAGATCCGACCTCTGAGACAACTTCCCAAAGCCCCCCACGTGCTGAGAATTTATTGTTGAATATAATCAGCAAGTTTTTTTTTGTACCATCTAGATTTTTTTCCTCTGGCTTTTTTAAAAAAAAATTAATAATTGTATTTTCTTTCAAGGATGTAAAATCAGATCAGAACAGAAATGTGTCTTCATCTTGTATTTAACATTTATCAAGCTGTACCTAACAATGCAACTTGTCGACTCGAACACTTGTCACTTGCTGTGACAAACAGCAATTTGATCGAATCTAATCTAAATCTTAATCTTCAGCTAAATATTTAAAATCAAAATACAAATACACCTTCTCTCTCTTGCCTGTTGTGCTCTTTGTCCTGAGGTGTGAGTTACAGAGTTTAAGAGATATCAGACATATCAGACATGTCAAATGCTTGAGGTGCTGAAAGAGTCAAAAAATAAAAAATAAAAAATACATATTCAACAGCAGTGTCTCTTGCCAGAAAACATGACCCGGTTACTCAATATAATCCACAGACCTCATTGTGAGCAGTCTCATGTCGGAACTATTCTTTCAACAAACACCCACCGACAGCATCACTGTTCAGAGGGAAGTGTGCATTTGCTCATGGATGAGAGGCTCACTTAACTAAGCCAGCTAACTTTACAACTCAGCCAACATGCCGTGGATGTTTACATCCTGTGCTGTCACAAGCACGAGGCTCCGGTCAGATTAATTCTCCAGTTTCATTTCTTATAAAAGAAGCCTTTTGAAATATGCTGTTAAAATCTCATAGCAGCATCTTGTATGAGATGGCTTGTGAACAGGATGTCGTGTGGGGTCATTAAAGTTAGTTTTGCCACATTGCCCCAACATATTCACCTTTGTTGTGTCTGTATCAGCCCATTACAAGTCCAGCGTTGTAAAAAAAAAAGCAGCTATAAAATCTGTAAACATGTTCTTGTAGGAGAGCAGAGCCCGAATGTGTCCCTGATGCAGAGGATGTCGGACATGTTGTCGCGCTGGTTTGAGGAGGCCAGCGAAGCTCAGAGCAGCAGAGGGACGAGGCCTCAGACACGACCCAGAGGTGACTGCCACTGCCTGTGGAAGTTCTTTAATTATTGTTGCGTGTGCATGTTTTTTTTTTTTGTTTGTTTGTTTTTTTATAGCGTCCTTTTGTGATGTTTTTATGTGTATTTCATTGTTGAATTTTGTGTATTTCAAAAACCCATCTATTACTGTGGGTTATAAATGAGTCATTGGCTCGTGCTTTATGGTTTTCTCTTTACAAAAATATTAGACATTAATTAATTTATCTTGTCCCAGGAACAGCTGTCCGTCCAGAGGGGGCGTCGAATCCTCCAGCTGCCTCTGCAGGAGGTTCCAGTCAGGTGCCCAGCACCCCCGAGACGCCCGTAGGGACAGATGCCCCAGAGGCCCCCACCGAACCCGTCGCCGCAGCCACCACCGCAGCCACCACCGCAGCCACCGCCACCATGCCTAAATCCACCTCCTCCTCCTCCTCAGGGTCTTCATCTACAGTCACAGCACCTCCTCCTTCCAGCTCTTCATCAGTGGAGAGTTCGGCCCCTTCCACCTCCCCCATCACCACCTCGCCTGACTCCGAGCAGAGGAGTCAGGCCGAAACAAGCGGGACCTCCGCGCCGACGCCCACCTCAGAACCTGCACTCTCAGGTACCTGAAAACACACACCACCACAAATGTTTCAGAAATGTTACTCCTCAGTACAGCGAGTAGGTATCCTTAGATCAGCTCCCCTGTGTGTGTGAGTGTGTGTGTGTGTGTGTGTGTGTGTGTGTGTGTGTGTGTGTGTGTGTGTGTGTGTGTGTGTGTGTGTTTGTTGGAGCCACTCCACTCAAGCAGCAGCCTCACTTCACTCTCTCTTCCCTAAGCATCCTGTTGTCCTTCTCCTTGTTTATTTGCCTGACTCTCTGCTCCCTCCTGTCCTCACATCCTCCCCTCAGTCTTCTAATCTTTCATCCATTCTCCCTCTCTCCCTCTGCCTCTCTGTCAGAGTATGGTCCTCATCGGCTGCCCATAAGTTTAGTGTGTAGGCGTTTGCAGAGGTTACTTCGGCTGGCCGACCCACCAGGACGGGGTCCGCGAGCGGCCCCCTCTTCTTCTTCTTCCTCCTCCTCCTCCTCCTCTTCCTCCTCCTTCTCCTCCTCTTCTTCCTCTGCAGCCCCTGAGAGACAGTCACAAAGAGCTGCTTCTACTGCCGCTGCTGATGAGACGCAACCCTGCACAGGTTACCCTCCCCTCCGAGCTCCCTGCCCACGCAGCACCTCCTCCATACGGGCTGTTTGCCTGGGCCCCCTCCCCTGCCATCTTCCCCTCTATGTAGGAAAGGCAGACATGTTTGTTTGCTAGGCTCCAGAAAGACCCGATCCTGCTAGAACTGACCACTAATACCTCCAGAGATCCTCTCTCCATTCCCCAATAATGCACCTTGTACTCATTAACCTCCATAGCTGTCATTGTGTTGCTTCAGCCCCTAACTCACTGCTGCTCTCGCATCATCACACCACGTGTTGCTTTAGTTTTCATCTGCAAATCTCCTGTTGGAGTGGCACCAGCCAGTAAGGAGCTCCGCTTTGGCGTCCTCATTGCTTTTGTGGTTGTTCAGCCGTGTTTGGTGATACGTAACGATCAGCGGCCTCATTACAGAAAACTTTCCAAACTGCTTTTCCTGTCTAGAATTTTCAAAGATGGGAACAATCCTATCACAGAAGCAATTCCTACACTTATGACTGCGTCGTATCTCAGACCTCGTATGGTACATGAACTTAAGACATCATGACTAGAAATGTAATCTTGATTTGAACAGATATTATAGTATTACAGTGTACATGAGACTGCCTGTGTTCATGGCAACAGCTGTTTCATTTCACTTGTCACTGGCTAGCTAGTTCACTGTAATGGAAGAAAAGAAAACAACCAATTTCAAGCACAGATAAACATCATTTGATAATCATTACCCTCAGGAAGTTTGTTTCTGGAATACCAAAAATGTTTAATGTCATCCCAAACTGAGCTCAGATTGGGTTTCAGACTTTCTGTAATGAGGCCTGAGTTGACTTAACTCTTGATTCACTTTGGTTTGATCTTACCTTAACTTGAGAGTCCAAGCCCTTTTCAGGCATGGAATATGTAACATTACTAGGCTTCATCTACTGTATCTGTTAAAGTGATGGCTTTAGATATAGTTGTCTATTGCTTAAATGTTCTATATGGTTTAATTCTCTACAATATAACAGTGTATTGGTGCATTGTAGCTTTAAAGAAATATATTTTTATGGTTTTATGGTTTCATTGGGGTCTTATTTTATGGCTCAGAGTTGCCATATCATCATAAGCATCCAGACAACGAAGAATTTCCCTGTAAAACAAGGTATTTCCTCCTAAATTGGCCCAATTACCAGCACTGTCCTAAAAAAAATGCCTTTACAAAAACATGTGGTTCACTGACAACCACAAAGGTTTTACCTTGTGAATCTTATACTGTAGTCTCATGAAATTCAAAAAGTGTTTTCTCTGAACATTACCAGCTCCCCTGCCATGTTTTATTTTAACCTACTTTTAATATACTGTCATACTACAGAGAGCGCCACAATTCTTGTATCTTAAATATATAAGATTATATGTAGTATTTGATATGCAAATAGCGAAAAGTTGAAAAGTACAGTGTAAAAGTAACGAAGAAGAGGAGAGGGTATTTTTAATGACCACTGTGCTTTAGGGATGCTTGTCACTTGTACATTTTCTTAGTTTTATTATTCATTAAAGAGCAGATTTGGCCCCCTAATGACTCAAGTCTGACAGTGCAAATGCATAGAAAGACAGTTCATGTTAGCTTACATGGTGTGTTGCACGTTTTCCTGCATATTCATTTATGCCTTCTTGCAGTTTGCATTTATGAAAGTATAAGGAGAGAATGCTGGTCCAATTGTTATTGTTTGTACAAAGGTTTTTAAAGTGTTGAACTCCTTTGCCTTGCAAAGGGGAAAACATTTTTTGTATTGTTTATTGTTATGTTAACATCAGGCTACACTGATGGGTGGAAGAACTGGAGCTTTTGTATGGCTAGAATATTTTTTATCACTAATCTTGTGTAAATCAAGAGATTGTCGGTGAAGGTTCAGTGTGTAACAAGTACACATTTGGATTGTTGTGAAGTTTCAAAGAGGATTTAGTTGTAAGGTGTATTGTGGTGTCTTACCTCAGGCTTGATAGTTGTAATGCTCTAGGAATTAACCATTTAAAGCTAGGACATGTAGTGAGCATCTGTGAACTTGTCATATTCTTGTTTTTGTTCAGGCTAACTAATCTCTGACACTCACTTTGCTTATAAAAGCTGCACATGAGGTGTGTGAAA
The DNA here is from genome assembly GCF_904848185.1 of Acanthopagrus latus. Classification (NCBI taxonomy): domain Eukaryota; kingdom Metazoa; phylum Chordata; class Actinopteri; order Spariformes; family Sparidae; genus Acanthopagrus; species Acanthopagrus latus. The sequence goes on from NC_051047.1 coordinate 11,316,006, forward strand.
TGATCTCTCGTTAGCAGATGACGCTAGTTTTCCTTTGGCTGATTTTACAGCTCCTCCTGCTTGGCATTGGATCGTTTTGGGTTTTTATCCTTTTAACATGAAGTTTTTAACCCTCATACGCCTTGACTGTGTGGTTTGACCTCTGTGTCCGATGTTTAGTCGGTGTCATTTGTGTTCCAGATTCCCCCTCGTCTGTGGTAAACAAACAGCTGGGATCCATGACCCTGGATGAACAGCAGGGTGCGTCCTCTCCCACCCCCACCCTGCCACTCACTGTGTCGTCTTCATCCCCCCTCATAAACACTTACTGTCATACCTCTGCACAGTCTGTCTGCCATTGTTGTCAGGCTTTTTATTTCTCTCTCTCCACCACTTTACTTTCCAATTATTCCCATTAATTGTCCAGATGCGTATTTAAGTGCTCACAGAATAACCAAGTCACTTGTTTTACTTGGACTGAAGGATATAATAATGACAATAACAACAATAACAACAATAATAATGATAATAGTAGTCTGTTTTTTTCTTTACTGTGACAGTTGTCTGAATAGCAGCTGTTTTGATATACATGGTACAGGTGGGGGTCCTTAACCTGTGAAGTCTGAGTGGATGTTTACTCAGACCCAGTTTATTCTTATACTTACACATCTGAACAAATATTTCAAGTGTTCCCTTTATTATTCAAATAGACCTTGTAGTTAGGATTATTAACAGGTTAATATAACTGCCTCTGCCAGTACTTACAAGGTTACTTCACCTAAATTACACTAAAAAGAAAACAACAAATCAAAAATGTAACAAACGAGAAAAGAAACTTATCTCACTTTTACCTTGTTTTTCTCTATTATCTGTTGTTTTCTCGCTGTTTATACAACATTCCAAATCTGCCAGTCTTTTAGTTCAGTATCATAAAAAGAATAGTCATACCAGTGTCTGACCAGTTCTTGACAACAATTCATCAGCTGATATGTATTTTCTTATCTAAACATATAATGTACACAATGAACATACATACTTACATTTGTTCACTGTAAAGAGTTGTGGCCACGATATGTAATATGTGAACTTGTACTTTAACACCAAAACACATAATCTTAAGGGCCGTCCACACCAAGAACTATAACCGATATGTTCCCAACTGTCGCTGTTCTTATAGTTGTGGTGGGGAATCCACCATCCACTTTAGTTTGGACTGTTACAAGTTACTGTGATAATTACTGTTCTTGGTGTGGACAGGCCTCCATTCTATTACTCTTGACAATGCACAAATGTCATCAGTTTTCATTGGGGTCTTATTTGTTTACTAGCTAAAGCTAACTGTCCCCAACAACTTTCACAAAAATCTGACATAAACCAGGTTGTACCATGACCGTAATAACCAGCTGAGGCGTTTGTTATGATCCTTCAGGGGCTTTCACCTGTGTGTACTTTGTGTCTCCGTGTGTTTGTGTCTCGTTGCTGTGGCTGGTGGTCGTCCATATGTCTGTTAGAGAGTTTCTGCTGATGTGCGCTGCATGTTTTCTGTTGTTAATCAAAAGCAAATGATGCAACAGGAGGTTGCATGTTCCCAGTGTGCTTTGAAACTATCAGTAACATGCTGTGAACAACAGGAACAAAACTGTCAGCTAAAACCTTTTGTCAGAGTTATTGCATTTAAGCAGAGCAGATTTTGTATAACATCAAATAATTCTTGCTTATTGCTTACTATTATGTACCTGTGTGTTGTCCTCTCTTCTCTCAGGAGCTGCAGAAGCTGCAGGTTCAATTCCCGATCAGCCTGTTTCAGTACCAGTCAGCAGCAGTGCTCCCACTACCTCCTCCACCTCCACCACCTCCACCACCTCCACAACAGGCACCAGTCGACCCAGTACAGCGGAGCCCGTCCTCAGCTTACACTACAGCTCAGAGGGAACCACCACCAGCACCATAAAGCTGGACTTCACTGATGAGTGGTGAGTGAACACCAGAGCGTGCAGAGATAAAAGAACAGTTTAAGAGCCGATTTATTCATTTTAGTATTTTCATATTAAAGAATTCATATTTGCTGCACCTCAGCTTTGTAGAGCTCTAATCACGTGACAATGGACCCTCTATAAGCTGCCATATACCCAGTTTGCAAAATGGACCCCATAGAAATAAAATCATTCAATACCTCATCCAAATTGTATACAAGGCATGAAAAAGGAAAATATGAGGCAACAATCTGTTGAAGATAAGTAGAAGGCATAATAGTCAACAGTGCTGTCATACCCTCCTGGCAGCACCAGCCTTAGACACTCGCTGAGGATGGGATGAGAGAGACTGTGACGACGGAAAATGTTTGCCAAGCAGAAAAATCTAATCAATGAACAGATCGTGCTGACTCTGTAATGTATGAGTGAGTTCCAGAATTATTTAACTTTCGTCAATTAAGCGTGACTCAAATGTTGCAGATGCAGACCCTGGAGCAACGGTTCCTGAAAAATCCTTGAAATTTTGTGAATTCTGTGGGGGGAATCAAGGCCATAATTTTTGAAAAAAAGATTTAGATAGACACGGATCATTGACGGTGCTTGAATTTTTTAAAATTTTGTGCAAGAATAGGAATTGAAGTTCTTCAGATATTTATTTACTCAGTGTTTCTATGTGGTGATGGCATTAGCAACATGGCTATCTCTAATGGCCTTGGTTACCGTCCAGAGCAAAAAACAACCGTGCGAATCCCAATCTTCTTCCTCCTCAGGAGCAGTAACACATCCAGCTCTATGGGCAGTGGAGGTCCCAAAGCGTCGGAAGCTGTGGCTGTACAGAGCAGAGAGAGTTCAGTGTCAGAACAAGGTGAGTCCAGTAGCGTCATGACAAGTTTAAATCAGATCACTTTTAAAAAACATACATCAACACCGGGCTGAAAAGATAATGATCAGGATGTGTTAATTTACTGTTTAACTTTGGTACTAAAAGAAAGACAGTTCATTGGTCAGAGGTGAAATAACAAAACAAAATACACAAAAGTATTTCTCGTATGAAATACTGTCTCCCTAAAGAGGAAACTACAAATAAACAAAACACAGAAAACATGTACAGGTGAACCATAATCAGTCTGCATACTATTAATATAAACACACAGCTCACCTGCATGTGTACCGCTTACCACAGTGAAAATAGTCCTAAATGTATGTCTACGTTTCCCCTCAGCTCCCTCTGAGTCCTCGGGACAGCAGACTGTGCCCGCCGCTTCAACAGAGCCGCCCTGTGACGCCTCCTGCTCCGTCCCCCTTGGCAGCTCATCAGCTCAGGGCCCGGCGGAGGGCTCCTCTGAGGGGGGCGCCGCGGCGTCTGCGCCACTGGAGAGGAGTCAGCCGGAGGAGGACACGTCAGGAGGCTGCAGGAGAGCAGAGCCCCCAGGAGAGGAGGGAGAGGAGGGCCAGAGTCAGCCTGCTCGGGCCCACCAGGACTCCGACGACAGCGACGACGATCCCATTCTCATCCCATCGACGAGGTTCAGAGGACAGGGACAGAGGTATGTTATCATCTCTTTGATGGAGACGGCGCTCTTGTTTAATATTACCCCTTTAAATCATTTTGTTGGTATGCCTTGCCACTGACTGTTTCACTACATAATAGATTTAATTCCAGAGGATCTGCAGTAGGAGATAGGATGATCAGGTAATGTTGTTGCACCAAAAAAAGCATCTAGCCTGTCAGGTGTGTGACATGCGGCAGAGCATCAAAACTCAACAGCACATCATGATGTAGAATGAAGATAACGGTTTTTGCCTTGGTTTGGTCATTTCACTCACAAAGTTACTAATATGCACATAGCTGACTGTAGAGTGCGAGTGATGAGCACGCGAGTACTGACCCCACGAGTGGTGACGGTTGCAGCGTGACAGCGCAGCGGCGGAGAATGAACAGAGAATGTGTGCATGACGGGTAAAAAAGCCCCAAAATGAAGTTGATTTCCTCAGTAGAACCTTGTTAAAGAAGAGTACACAACATGAATCATCTGCTTTTATTTAGTGGCACTGCCTTCATGTAGTTGACACTCTGTGCATCACAATATTTAAGGCTAAAATCAGTTCTGATGGAGCAGGCAGGTGGTGTGCTTTGATCGTGGCTGCTTTCGAAGCTTGTCATTGGTTGAATTGATAATACAGCATATGAGTTTCACTCAAGATTCAAAGCATGAGCATCAGCGACAGCATGGGTTTGTGTCTCCTTTCTCTGCATGCTCCATAAAAACATTTATTCATTTGTGTTGTGTTTGACAGACGGTCAGCAGCCGCTCGTATCCAGGAGCTGTTCCGTCGGAGGAAAGAGAGGAGGGAGATGGAGGAGAGCGAGACCCAGAATATCAGGAGACCCTCAGTCAAAATGGTCTACAAAGGCCACCGGAACTCCAGAACAATGGTACAGGTCACGCCTTTTAAATCATGTTAGTGTGGAGTGCATAAAAAAGGCTTCTGCAGAAGCTGTTTCATATTTGAGGAAATTCAGTTATTTGCTGTTTTCAGAGAGTTGGATGAAAAGATCAGTTGTACCACTGTCACGTATCTGCATATGAAGTTGGTATCGGGAGGCTTTTTCATAATCTTAGCTTAGCATAAGAACAGGAAACAGGGAAATGCTATCCTGAGTCTGTCTAAAGTAAAAAAATACATCAACATCAAGCTCTAAATCTCATTGTATCTTATTATGTGCTTTAAAGCAAAATATAATGAAAGTGTCTGGAGAAAAAAAAGTACTGTAACTACTCCTTGGTAACCAGCAGGTGGGTTTAGTGACTTCCTGAAGTTTTATCAGAGTTTTGGAAGGAACCAGAGTCATCAAACCCACATCAGCAGCTGAAGGGGGGCCAGCTGTTGTGTTGCCTTACGTTGCCTGTTTTGGCCAAAAAAAGCTGCATTTTAAACTCACCAGATCTGTCTACAAATCAAACACACACTGGTGAGAAGAATGTTGGCCTGTTTATATTTGAATTTATGACAGGGATGGGCTAGCTCTTTCCCCTTGTATCTAATCTTTATGATAAACTTAGATAATTTGCTCCTGTCTCCAGCTCTGTACTCAACAGTCCATCTTCTTATCAGACTCTCAGAGAGAAAATCTTGTGTCCCAAAATGTTGAGCTATTCCTTTAACAGGCAGCAGAGCAGTTATTCATGGTGGCGTTTATTTCCCTCACCTTCAGATAAAGGAGTCGTGTTTCTGGGGCAACAATTTTGTGATGAGCGGCTCAGACTGCGGCCACATCTTCATCTGGGACAGACACACCGCCGAGCACCTCATGCTGCTCGAAGCCGACAACCACGTGGTCAACTGCCTGCAGCCGCACCCCTTCGACCCCAGTGAGTCTCGGTCCGCCTTCACTCCGCAGCTCAGACGACACGACGATATGCTTTAACCCTCCTGTTCATCTTCTGCTCTGTTACAGTTCTGGCTTCTTCAGGGATAGACTATGATATCAAGATTTGGTCGCCGCTGGAAGCGTCGCCATCTTTCAACAGAGTTCTTGCTAGTGAGGTACGACTGAAAAGAGATCAGTGAATGGACAGAATCATGATTGAGACCCTAATATACAGTCCCACTAATTCAAAAAGGGAACATTTCAAAAAGGTTTATTTACATTCTGCAAGTTTTACATTGCAAATAGTCCAACTCAAGACAGCCAAGAACTAGTCCAGCACATAACCGTCTGTGACACCATGAGTTGCTGTTTTTACACTTTGGTTTTTGCACAGATTAAACAAACAATATATCATGTGCTAACAGTGAATTTATTATCGTGTTACATATGGTGTGAGGTGCTGATAGGGGATTATTGTTGGACATACCCAGAGAAACTGTTTCCTCTGTGGCTTCACGTTATCCGGATCTTTTTATCCAACTGTTGTGATCAAAGTTAATAATCTGTTTTTTGGAAATATTTAACTTTTTCTTAAGGGTTCATTCGGTTAGTCATCAGGGCACAAAAATATTCACCAGTGGTGTCTTACATGAACAAAGCAATCCACCGACTCAGCTACTTATTTTTGCCAAACTGCACTTAATTCCCAAGGGATTTAGCGTCCTCTACTACTTTCTTACAAAAAGATAAGTTCTCCCACCAATGCAGCATCTTAACTTCTCTTATGTTACAAAACCAGATATCAGAGATTCCCAAAACAGAGAGGGAATCATCCCCAATCAACTTAAACAATCCATCAGTCAAATTAAACTGTCTCTTTGTGTGCCCTCAAAGAATCCAGTGTACGTCCTGAGCTCACCGCTCTCTCTTTTTATTTATCAAGGTAATAACTCGGAACGAGCTGATGCTTGAGGAAACAAGGAACACAATCACAGTCCCCGCCTCCTTCATGCTCCGAATGTTGGCCTCCCTAAATCACATCAGATCAGGTAAACACACACACACACGTTTTGATGTAATTAGTGCCTATTAGTGCCCAGGCACTGATGCTGTTAACTGGCTTTGCCTTTCTCAGGACCCTCCTGTTTTCTTCACTATCTGCCTTCTTCCCTCTCTCCTTTGCAGATCGATTGGAAGGTGATCGTTCAGAAGGCTCGGGTCAGGAAAATGAGGATGAGCAGTAGCCTGCTGGCATTTTATTTGAAAGAAAACACTATTTGTTTTTGCTGTATAGCACTTGAAAAAAAACACCTGAGATTTGTACAAGTATAGTGTAGAATACTTCCTTTTGAAATTAGTGTAATTTCTAGCCCCCCTGTGTTTTTTTAAGATGACTTTCTTACTGATGTTTCTGTATGAGGATCTGTGTGAATGCAAAAGGCAAGGACGTCAGTATATATATATGTATATGTGTGTGTATATATATGTATATATACATATATATACACATATGTGAGAATAATGGCGACTGGTGTGCGAGAATGTTAAGTGCAATATTATTTTGTTAGGAGAAAGTGAGCTTTGATCAGTGTTAACGTGTGACTTTTTGAATTTGTAGCACAAAGCTAAGAAATGTTGATGTGCTGCTGCGGCAGTTACGCATGTAACGGACTTTTAAGTAAAACATACCTGGAGAATGCTTTAATTTTGTTGTTGAAGAAACCGTAAAAGAAGCAAAGCTGTGGTTCTTCTTCTCCCCAAAGGGACATGTCAATAAATGGTCATCTTTTACAGAATTTGGACAAAATGAAGAAAAGCTATGGCATCTGAACAAGATGTCTGCACACAGGTCTGGAAGATAAAAGCTTAAGAGACAACTGTGCAGAAAGCAAACAAGTGAATTCAAAACCACTTCAGAGATAAACAACAATCTTTAATTTGCACACTGAATTCTTTAGGCAGTAGACAGTCCATTACTCTGCAGAAACAGACGCCGTCTGTCCTGTGATGCAGAAGGTTGGCATGACTTGTTCTGTCATTAGCTTCGCGTCAGTTCAAGATTTAAGATGTATCCTAAAACCAGACATCCTTCCAGTCTCTGCCTAACTTAAACCTAGTGCAGACATGGTGTAACTTGTGTTTAAAGGTCATCTAATTCAGAATAATAGCAGAATTCTAAAGCTCAGTTAACTTTTATATTTCTAAAACTTAACGGATTCGTGTAGCTTCACAACTTTCTAAGTTCATCCGAAACAATAATCAGGTTCCCATATGAACATTGAAACAGGTTTTACTTGTTAGACAGACATGAACAGTCTGTCATTATGTATGATCTTATAAAGACAAAGCTACCAAAGGTGTTGAACTATTTCTTCAGTGTCACTACACTTGCATCACAGAACTAAGCATCCCTTTTTCTTAAACAATAAATACAGGCAGCCGTCAGAAAACACACTTCATCAGGATGAGGAAAAAACAAAGTGATCAACAGTACCATTCTTTAAATTTCATTGAAATTATACAAACTGAGGGATGAACAATGTCATTACTGGCTGCCATCTTTGTTTGCATTGTCAGGAGAGTCTTTGTGGACTTGCATAGGTACTCAAAACTGTTCTTCACTGATTTAGCATTACACTCCTCTAACATTGTCAGACACAACAAGACATTTGATAGTTTTTTAAAGAAAATCCTGCATTGTGTACTTTTTTGAAACCATGTCAAAACTTGATGCAACAAAACCAGAGATGATCTTTTATATTCTGCATTCTTCTATTTTGTCAAAACCTGTTGCCTACATCGTCCACAATGCAACGTGGTCCATGACACTTCAGGTCTGATGGTATGTGTCTGCAGAGGTGTTTCTGGATACAAAGGCTTGTGCCATTTCCCAGCTTTGCACGCTTGACTCACACAGGCTTTGCTTTCTGACAACCGCTCATAGCTGCACCGGACTGGACGAACGGTGGGCTGGTCTGCGCCTGGATTTCAAACCAGACTAACATTGTGGCTCGTTTGGAAACTTTCTTTCTCGAAAATAGTTCAATGAGATTTTTCAGACAACTCCGGCTCCAGGCATTTAACTTCACATGAATATAATAGTAATACACAAGAGGCTCGGGACAGGTGGCTGTTGTACTGACACAACATGCTCCACTCACGGGGTCAGAGCAACACAAATACTAAATTAATTGGTTCAGAAATATTTATATAAAAAGGTTTTAATAGAAGAATCTTGATACAAAACTTTAATGCAAATACTTGTATTAATACTTACTGTGTGGTAGAAATCAAAGGTTACATCACTTCTCAGGTGTACAGATTTTCTTACAAAAGTAAGAAAGTACCTTTCAAACATAACAAGACACGAGGTAAAACTGAGGCACCAGAATTGTGCTCTACATATTACAAATGTCCACTGAGTTCCTTTAATAACAGTAAAGGGAGTGATGGAGTGTATAGACTGAGGTAAAGCACCTGTGTGAATGAGTATTTACTAAGACACAGTGTTGTACATAAGGACCCGTTCATCGCTCACACAGAACTTGTCTTCCAATAAGACTTGTTTTTCGGTTAATTTGACTTTTTGACATGGTCGCTTTGCACTGCTCAGTATGTGCACAATATTATGAAATTAGGCTCCCCCTAATGCATTTTCATTAATATACCAATTTTGAAATACTCATTTCATCTGTTCATGGCAAATTGTGTACTCCATTTACTCATGAACCCATGTTGCAGCTAATACACTGCATTACCTTGGACAGTGTGCAATACACTGACCAGACAGGATCTGACACACAATGAGAGTGGTATCTATAAGAACATGTACACACATGTTCAAGTGCAATTACTGTAGCAGATAATCGTGACTGTCTTGGTTCCCAATAAACCTGTGGTTACACCAGGACCCTACAGAACAAGGACCATGTTACACTGCAAGTACCTTATCAAGACTACAGATGTTGGCCAACAGACACTGTTCACATGATGAAGCTTAGGACTGGGCAATACAAACACAAACTGCATCACTGTAATCAAGCTGAGAGTTCCTATGATGAATCACATTATTTACTTTAGAATTCCATCAATTTCCTGCACTTTTTTCCCCACAGTGCACATATTGACTGATAACAAAGAATCCTCAATTAAATTCAAACAACCCTGTAAGTCATGCCAGTGATCCAGCATGCACGATACCAGGATCCTGATGTTGAAGCAGCTAAATTGAATTCAGCCACTTTTGATTTATTCATACCTCTGATTCTTTTCCCCTGTGACATGTCAAAATGTCTACTGTGAAAAAAGCCCAAATACTAGAAGTGTGATTTCTATCACCCAAAGGACTCACAACACTGTTATCAGCTCCCTTTAAGATGTCTGCTGTGCCACGCTGAACGCCCTGTACAAGTTCTGTCTGGTTCTCTCTTATCAAAGTTATAGTAATGAGTGAGGTTGTAAGAATGACCGTTAAGTCTGTTATTTTATTTTTTAAGTATTTTTTTGGCCTTTGAAAGGCTTTATTGGTAGTACAGCTGAAGACTAGACAGGAAACAGGATGAGAGAGAGGGGGGTACTGGCACACAGTAAAGGGCCCCAGTGTATGCGGAGCAACAGTATGCAGTATGTTGTTAAACTGTCTCTGAATCTAGGCTTGAAACATCGTTTTTATAACAAAGGAGACATTTCAAACTGATCTGATAACAGTATTAAGTGTCTTTTGGAAGACAGGAGTTCTATTTCTTTATACTGCCCAGCCCTAATGAGGCATGTTATAATGAAAGGAAACACAACAATACATAGTAATAATGTACTACAACAATCAGATAATTTGGGCTACAGTAGTAAAGGCTTCCTATGTGATTACACTGATTCTTATAAAAGTTTGCAGAGACACTGATGGTGTGCACCTGGTCAAACATAGCAGAATGTATAATGTGCCTCTTCCTGTTTCCTAATGATTTCAAGTATGGAGTACCATGTGTAGAGAGATCAGCCTTCTTATACTGTACCACAGAGGAGGACGAGCACCGCTATGATTGGCCATATGTAGTAGTATGAAGGGTGAAAGACCCACACAGTTCACTTATAAACTGGTGTATAAGACTGTTCAGACCAGCTGTGTTCAGGCTGGTTTTTCCTCCACATCCTGCTCTTCTTCATCTCTGTCATCTTTAACGATCCCTTCATCAATACTCTCCAGCCTCAGTCTCTGGCCGTCCAGGTATCTGGGTCTGGGTGCAGCTCTGGTGGTAAACAGTCCCCCCGGCAGACCCAGATCCTCCCCAAACAGGGTGAGTTTGGCGTCGCTCTCTATGGCCTTTGCCAAACAGGACGCGAAGGAGTCGAGAGATTTGTGTACCTCTGCGTGGACTTGAACAGAGGATGCGTTTTCAGCTGAGGAAAAAAAAATTACTTTGTTAGGCCTGTCAGACAAACACATTTTATGTTTAGCATTATTTTTTTGCTTTGTACACAAACTCATTTCTAGTCCCTCAGTAAGTATGAACCAACTCCCCTCCCTGTAATCTGGTGTGTAGCTGGAGACGACAGATACCTTTGGAATGCTCCACCTGGTCTTCAAAGGTGACAGAGCTCCTCCTCTTCCCGGACAGATTCCCATGGTGCTGTGGGTGGGAGGAGCCATCTGTGGAGAAGTTATCCAGCAGCATCACGTCCGTGCCTGCGTGGAGGAATACACTACGTTACATTCTTAATGAAAGGACACAAATGAGGTATTTGTTTTACACATGACATTACTTGCCCTACCCAATGCCATTCTGAACTGAAAACATGAGCTGTGAAACAGGAATGTGAGTCTGACTATAACAAAGCTGTGGGAGCATGACGCCATTGAGTTAATAAGACCATCTGTCAGTCTTTTTAAACCTCATGTTTGCACGATGTGCGATGTGAATCACACCATTTCCATCTGATGCAAGCAATTTATCAGCTAAGATGTCAAAATGTAATATCTTTATATGTGAGACTATTGGTCAAACTAAACAAGTAATTTGAAGATGTCGCCTTGGGCTCTATAATCATGTGGATTTTCATTTCAATAAATTAAATGAATAATCTAGGAAGCAATCAACCAACACTCAGTTCAACAGAAGACCTACAAACTCAGACTTTTATGTTCTGTTTGAAAGAAACTCATTAGTCTGTTTAAGGGCCCAGGCTTCAGATACTAGACTGTTTAGAACTGATTGCTGAAACTATTTTGTTGGAATCAAACAACTTATTCACTGCATTTTAAATAGGAGTAAATTTAGGTTGATCCAGGTCAAGAGATCCACAATTAATCTGATAATTTCAATTCACTGTTGAATGGAAATAATTTAGTAGTTACTAGTATCAAATGTATTAACAGACAGAAAAAGTTCAGTGGAACATAACATGTTCGGAGTATGTGTGTCCCAGACTTCATTTTTAGCAAGTATGTAGTGTGTATTCACAGGGACAAAATAAGGTATGCCCGAAATTGCACTGCAGAGAGGATAGTTTCCATCAACAATACACTCAAAAATAAAGCATTTTTAGTCAGTTTCAGGCATATCTTAAATAGAAGTCTTGATTTTTGTGATGTTCGAATTGTGTCACCACCACCCAGGATTACAGTTATTTGACACTGGAATCGTGGGTGGTGGTGACACAAGTCGAAGATCACAACAATCAAGAGTTACATATTGAGAAATACATTTTACTGCCTTTGAAGGATCACTTCAAATTAAATGTACAAAGTCAAAAACATTATACTTCGATTATAAATATATAGTATGTAGGGCTGCGGGGGCTTGGGGGTAGAACCAGCATCTTGGTATCAGAAGGTCGCTAGTTCGATTCCCCTGGTCTGCACGTCCAAGTGTCTTGGCAGCCACTGCCATCAGTGTATGAATGTATGTATGAATTACTGCAAGTCGCTTTGGACAAAAGTTTCTGAGAAAAAATGTAAATAGTTTAATATAAATGTAACATACTGTGTAGAATTAGTATATGGTATGAATTGAAGACAGACTCCCTGTTACTTCTGCTTCCTGTGTGCAACACTTACACGAGTCCTGAGTGAAACTGAAGCCAGTGTCTCCTGTGCTGCTGCCTGGGGCCAGCAGGTGCCCTCCACCTGCCAGCATGGCTGTCAGGTGTGGGGACATACCCAAGTCTGAAAGAACACAAGTAAGATCTCATCATACAACACATGAAATGATAACAGCAACACAGTGTAAATCTAAACACATAAACATAGGAACACCAACATTATGCATGTCACTCACTTATTGCACCGCCCATTTAATATTTATGACAGCACCCTCTTCTTTTTTAAGAGGTATAAACATACTTGTTCAATATACTTGGTCTATGTTTTAGTATCTTACATTAAGAACATAAGACCATCAACAGAATGATGTAAACACTCCTTTGAATTGATCAGCCTGACATACAGAGCCACTGTTGCTCTCTCACCTGTGATTCTGTTGGAGATGCTGAAGAGGCGAGATGTCCTCTGCCGTGTGGCAAATGACTCTCTGTAGTAGCGATCTCCGAAACACATCCCCAGCAGCTCCTTCCTCACGGTTTTATTCCATAGACCGTAGATGAGTGGGTGGCACACGGCGCTGCAGAAAGAGAGCCAAGCCACCAGAGTCTCCAGTCCCTGAGACACACTCCCTTGACCCCACAGAGCCTCGGTGCAAACGACCCCGACATATGGCCCCCAGGTCATGAGGAACGTGCCAACCACCACTAAGATGGTGACAAAGGCCTTGCACTGACTCCCCGCGTACACGAGGCTCCGCCGGCTTCCATTAGAGGAGGTGGAGGTGCTTGAGTTTTTACGTCCGTTCCTCTGAGCTCCACTGGAGTCGTCCTGGGCCACAACAACCGTCCCACAGTGTACTTTCCGAGCTTTCATGCGGGCAACGCGGAAAATTACACCGTAACAGGCCAGCATGACGAAGAAGGGGGGAAGGGTGCACCAGGTGACCCAGAAGGCTGAGTAGCTTGGCTCTCTGTGCCAAGATGCAACACAGGTCCACTTGAAACAGTCAAACTCAAAGGACGACCAGCCGAACAGAGGAGGCAGACAGCCCACCAGGGAGTGTATCCACACATAAGCAATGACGACGACTGCCCGGTTTCCTGTGATCTTCATGGGGTAGATCATCGGGTAAAGAACTGCATAGTACCTGTTGGGTCGAGAGAGGAGCACAGTTAGGAAACCCTGCAGAAAGAAAACTCTAAGCTTGTCTCATGGGAGCCATCTGGTCCACAGGGACTGCTTGTGTCGGAGTGAAGCTAAAGCCTGAGCTTTTCCTCCAAACAATGCTGGAAAAAGTTCTCTGAAAAAATGCATACACAACAGAAAAAAAGAGGCTTGGCAGGAAGAACACAAACATGCACTGTAATCAATGATTCCCAAAGGTGCTGGGAGTAATTAGGACAGCAGAGAGAACAGTGAGGACTGTGTGCTACTGAGCTAATTTACAAGAGATCTCAGTAACTGCATTTTATAGTCTTGTGTGATCCACAATAACAGGAATAACAGTATGATATAACCAGGGTGATTTTTAAATGTCAATTCCAACCTGAAGTGGATCAACAAAAATATTTGAGAAAATAAACTTAGATTCAATTCATTTTTAACAGATCAGTCTTTTAGTCTATTATACAGTATATAAGGAAAATGGCCACAAATAAGGGTCATTACCCACAGTCCCATGGGATTTCGTCAAATCTGATGGTCCAAAACACAAATGTAATGTATGTACAGTGACACAAAACAGAAAGGCAGAAAATCCCAGAAACACAAAATGTTCAGTGGGACTTTATCTTTTACTTCATAAATAACATAAATGCCAATTACTGTCATATATGAGTATAATATTCTGTCTAGTCTTCATAAATTATGTTCTTTAAAGAAACATTCAGTAGGACTGGGTATAATTTTAATGTTACCAGCTACAATACCAATACCCTAAACTGGGGAATGAAAATATATTCCTTTTTTCCTATTGGACAGAAGTGAGCCCTTCTTTCAAACACACTCCTGCGACTTTATTCTTATTCAAATCAGCAAATATCTAGTGGAAGAATAAGCAAAGAAAGAAAGGGGTTAAAGTCGAGTCCAGAAGGATGGATTAGCTGCATCTGTGTCAGCTTGTATTTGTTTATCAGTTTCTTGTTTCTAAAAATAAGCATAATCTCAGCCCTGCAGATGAATGGTTCATTCATGCCTGTCCACATTAAAGTTACTGTGTAATAAGCCAGACTAATCCTTGTCACTTGAGCTGGAAAAATCTCCAGAAAAGTACCATGACTTAAGTGTGTGGTTAACCAATCTTATTTACAAAGCTACATACTGACCTTAAAGGGAAACACTACATTTTCACAACCAAACAGAAGATTAGTATGTGTCTTTGAAGGCCAGGAATGTCAGAATCTCATATTCACTTAGGCAACAAGGTAAAGCCACATATTACATGTATTTAAAAAAGACAGTGCTTATTTTGAGGGAAATTAAGAATTTCAGGCTATATTGAGTTATTCATTGAGTATAAAAATATATGTGAGTAAAATAAATACTGACAAATGTAATTTAGCTGCTCTCATACAGATGTCCATAAAAGTCTCTAGAAGTGGTTGGGAAGAAATTTTCATGACAGATCCAACTAAACTGAATGCAAATTTGAGTCAAACTTTCATCTGAAATATCTGCTGTTACATCTTAAAAAAAAAAAAGAAAAGAAATTTCACTGTGAAGAACATGTGAGTGATAAAATTGAAATTTCTAGGATGTCTCCATTTGCTCTTTTTGAATAGGATATTTTGTTGAAATTCAGTTCAGTTTAACAGATAATCGTATCACAACCACTGACTTAAGACTGATGTCTTTAACTATCATTCCTTCATCTCATCTACTGTCTTGGTATTTTGTTTATGTATCTCTCTATTTACTGTTGATTAATGTATTTTTAGCAGACAATAATACTAACACTACTCACCACACTGACAACGTGTGTAAACAGAGACATCACTTACAAAACAGCAATGTGTGTCTTTCATCTGCAATGCTCCAACTCACACTTGTTATCATGTGGGAGCTGCCCAGTACAACCACAATCTGATGCAGATGCACCGGTCATGGTGGTTAAGTGCCTTGCTCAAAGGCAATCCAACAAATTCTGGTAACAAGTGCCTACATTTGTACCCATTATCCATTGATTTTTGTGCATGAAAATGATATGTTCTGTTTTATGTTTGACTTTAAAACTGCACCCATCAACATTTCCAAATTAAAGGTGCACTATGTAGTTTTGGAGAAGGAATTTTAACCAGAAGAGAAAAAACTTCAATGACTGATATTTATGTCTTAACAATTAAAATATATAGAAACTTGGATTTTGAGGGGTTCCCAAATAAACACGGTTTATCACTACAAATGTTGTGGGCAGCCAAGAAAACCCAATAGGGCCTAAACAGATCAGTGTTTCTCACTGGCAATCTAAGGGGAATGGGGTTCCTAATGGGCCAGGGAAAGGTTCAGAATGAGGGTGAGATCCACCTGTGTGCCATTCCCCACCTCTTTAAGCCTTTACAGAAAGGGCGTCATCGGATTGTGATTGGCTGGGAGGGAAATGCCCCAAGCTGCTTCCACTCATCAATCAAGAGTCAGTCTCTCCACCCTGCACACAGGTGATCTGAATTCCCTGCAATCAGTCTTGAAGGATTTTGGAAGATCAGGTATTTACAGAAACAAATATTCCCCCTTCCCTCCGTTTTCAATAATAACATTGTGCACACAACATCGTTTTCAAAAAAGTTGTCATTAACATCAACCCGCATAAATACGCCATCGAGCGCCATTATAACTATGCCAAACCTATGGGCGGCAGTGTAGGGAGAAGGATAAAGCCATGCAAGCCAACCAGAATCCTCAGAATCAACAACAACGAATAATACGAGTGACTTCCTGTTCCTTTCAAAACAATAAATATGGCGCAAGGTTCGTTCATGTAGACAGACGGCTAGGGCGCACACATGACATTAAGCATTTTCTGGCGCACAATGTGATGTTTGAGAACCTAAAACCTTGTTTCTCTCAGTTGACACGGCAACACATAACCAGCGTTTTCAGAAATCTCCAATTTGGCCGGAGTTTTTAGAAATAATCTTTTTCTGTGATAAAAACAGGGTTTTCGTGTAAATGAGAGGCCAAACCGCAGGGAAATATCTGCATATTCCCGTGGTGTAAATGGGGCATCAGCCCCCCAAAAAAAAGATTGCAAGTTTTAAACAATTGGACTGCTACAATCTGACTTCGGACAACACAATTCATCCTTTTTACTTATGTTACGTTTATATGTGGCAGACCCTGCCACCTTTCTAGCTTCAAACAGTGTTCTGGGGAACTTATTTTCCTCTGCAAACAGCTTGTTTATTCAGATATGGAAAAAATAAATGAGTTTGTATTATTACCTCATTAATACTGTAAATATTTAAATTCTGAGATTTAATTTCTTCTCCAAAACTACATAGTGCTCATTTAACAATCGTTAAAATGAATGTTTGTAATGGAACACGTAAATTATGACTCTGAAGTTCCCTTAAGCCAAACAGGGTGTCTTTGAGCTCATTGTTTTGGATTTTCTTCCTGCAACTTAACTGTTTTGGTTCACCTCCATCGCCCCCATTACCTTTGTTTCCAGCCATAATACTCAAGTGTTTTTAGCAAAAACACCTGATAATCCTTTGATAAACAGCAGACAAATAAAGTTAGCAACTAGCTGATAAACATAGTGGAGCATTTAGTAGCTTAACTGCCAAATATTTGCCTCAGGAGTTGGTGGAG
The DNA here is from genome assembly GCF_904848185.1 of Acanthopagrus latus. Taxonomy (NCBI): domain Eukaryota; kingdom Metazoa; phylum Chordata; class Actinopteri; order Spariformes; family Sparidae; genus Acanthopagrus; species Acanthopagrus latus. The sequence continues at coordinate 11,333,179 of NC_051047.1, forward strand.
ACCAAAAAAAGAGCTTAAAGAGAGTGAATATTGAACTTTTGCCAGGTGGTAAGTAAGGACTTTCAATGCATGCTGACGATACATATTTAAATAAGAATCCTATTTTAAACAATGTAGCTACAACAACTTCACACAGAGGATGATGTACAACCCCAATCCCCAAAAACATTGGTATACTGTGTAAACGGTAAACAGAATGCAATTATTTGGAAATTCTTTTTAATCTATATTCAACTGAATACAGAGCAAAGATATTCATTATCTAAAATTGATGTTTTTTTTGTAAATAAACAATTATTGTGAATTATATTGCTCCTACACCTAAAGTGAGAAGAACCACAGCAACCCTGAATTTTCTGGGTCATAGTTGTATTTATGTTGCGCTTGTAGCCTGTTGCACTGCCACACAGTGTCTAAATAATTCTTATACATTTTCAAGATAAGACAATACCATGATTATCAGAGTACTCATGATTACAATCATAATCCAGCACTAACCTGTCAATGGCAATAGCTCCGAGGGTGAGCATGCTGGCAGAGCTGATGAGCAGGTAGAGCAGAGCAGTGAAGTTACACCACACCACACCAAACACCCACTCTTTCTTTGCTGAGCTCACGGCCACGAATGGCAGCACCAGCATGGATAGCAGCAGGTTGGAGAGGGTCAGGCTGAACACAAACTTGTTGCTGGGTGTGAGTAGATAAGGCCTGCGATAAAGGGTCACCACTATCAGGAGGTTCCCCAGGCAGGCGAGGAGTGTGATGGTCACAATGGAGACTGACTCCAGGGCAGTCAGACCCTCACCATTCCCCAACACGGTGCAGTTCCTACTGATGTTCATGGTGAGAGAGTGGGCCACCAGACAGGTGTAGGAATGGTAGGAGACTGTTGGGAGAAAGGCATGGTCAGACATGATTATGCTGTCAGAATTAGGAATAAAGGATTGCTAAAAAAAATAGTACAACAAACTGCTGGACCATTAAAATCATTAAAAGTGGCTAGCACTGCTGCCTCACAGCTAGAAGATCGCCGGTTCGCGTCCCGGTTGGGACGCCTGGGATCTTTCTGTGTGGAGTTTGTATGTTCTCCCTGTGCAAGCGTGGGTTTTCACCGGGTACTCCGGCTTCCTCCCACAGTCCAAAAACATACTGAGGTTAATTGATCATTCTAAATTGTCCATAGGTGTGAATGAGAGTGTGTGAGAGTGTTCGTCTCTATGTGTGGCCCTGCGATGGACTGGCGACCTGTCCAGGGTGTCCCCTGCCTTCGCCCTAAGTCAGCTGGGATAGGCTCCAGCCCCCCCGCGACCCTGCAGAGGATTAAGCGGCGTACATAGAATATGTACAGATGATGGATGGATGGATGGTTTTCTTAAGCAAACATTGTTTCCATTCATTCCTGTACACTAAGAAAATAATTTGGTGGCATCTTGAAATTTCCTTGAGTTGTGTAATCCATAACAGGAAGCAAGAGGGTGGGGTGCACCTAACGACTATTTTCACAATTATTAAATCTATTGATTAAATTCTTTTTAAAAAAAAAAAAGTATCATTAGGTCCTTACATTGTCAGAACACACCTGAAAAACGCCTGCCATGATTTCCAAGACCCCAAGTCTATGTTTATTTTCTTGAACCAAAACCTGATGATATAATGATGTAAAAAACAAAAAAAAAACAAAAAAAAAAACAACTAAATAATAGAAAAGCAGGAAGTCTACGAAGCTGGAGCAAAAGGATTGGCATTTTTCATTCATAACTGAGAATTGTTTTTTCACGTCAGCTTGCATTTTGATATCAAACATTTGCACTGCATACCCTCATAACAATATTGTAACTTGTAAAACATGCAAGCAGACTTTATGATCACAGTAATGGATTACACAGCTCAGGCTAGTTTTAAGAGACAGCTATTTACATTTCATACTCAAAAGATATCAACTGGAACTGGTGGTTGCAAAAATGGCTAATAAAACTAGGTAGTTGTGGCTTTAAAGGTACACTGTGTAGTTTTGGGAAATAAATTTTAAACATAAGAGAAAGATCTTCATCAAATGATTTCTTTATGCCAAAACTACCCAAGTCAAACTATTTGTTTTCATGGCTGAATATACTGTATTAACAAACTGACTTTAAAGGACAACACATATTTCATTCATATATGTACATGTATTATATTATATATATATATATATATATATATATATATATATATATATATATATATATATATATATATATATATATAAATAACTCGCCTACACACAGCTACACAATTCAAATGTTCTTAACACTTCAATCTTTAAAGTAATAATACAATGACGTAATAACTAACAACATAACAATGACACCAGCTGTAAGGTGTTGTTACTTGTTAAGATTTTAAATGCAGGACTTTACCTTGAAGTGACCTAAGTATTCATCAACTGCTGCGCTGCTGGTTTAGCTTCGATTGAGGCTGCTCAAAGATCGCTGATATTGACGACTGACTGATGAAGAAGATACTGACTTGAATGTTCTCAGTCACGTTACCTTAACTGAGCCGTTACTTTCAAGTGTTAACATTAGTCACACCAAAGTGAAAAGCTTAGAGGGTAAAATCACACGTATACTGAGTTAGCTCAACATTTGACCAAGCAGTCGTGGAGAGGTGTCTACAATTCAAACGGCCGCTGTATTACAACAGAGAAGCATATGAGTTCCCATCTCTCACCATGACGATTCACGGGATAACTAACTTTTTACACAGTTAACCCAAAGTGGCAAGAAAACGGAGGTTAAAGCCGAAGCCTGGCGACATTTAATGTTTCTGTGCAGCTCGACACTGACAAAAGTAGACGTGTGAAGAGGATGCAGAGCTGCGACTGCACTAGTTTGTGTTCGCTAGCAGTGACGCTAACTTAGCGAAAGCAACTACCGTTAGTTAGCTTAGGTTAGCTCAAACTTTCTCCCATTGTCCCCCTGAAACACAGCTATCCCTCTTTACCTGTTTCGACTCGGCGCTGTGGCTCTACATTTTCTCCTCTTGAAGGGCAAACCGTCCATTCTGCTAGTCCGTTTTCACGCTACAACCGAGTAACGGCGGGCTGCGGTTGAAAAGTCTCTCAAAGCCCCCCGACATTGTTGAGTCTAGTAACGTTTGTCCCTCCTCAGCCGAATCACAGGCGGCCAGCTGCGGCTGCAATGGCGTCCTCCTCCCACCTCAGTTCCTACTCCCTCTCCTAGCAGACTCCTTCACGGTGTGGGTGGTCGTCGATGCGAGTCGCCCTGTTTTCATTACGCCATTACAGCTGCTAACATGACTTTCCTGTCATTAACGTGGGGAGTATTGTCGTGCTGTTGCATTGAAGTCGGGCGTTTTTTAATCATCACGACGATGTGTTGAAAACAATGAATGTACGCTTTCTTCTGCTTCGGATGCGACATGTAGTTAGTGGAGGCGTTTGTGTTTATGTTTACAAAAACTCAAAAGCCCATGTAATCCTGCGTGTTCCTATAATAACAGGCTGGTGATGTTTATGAATGAAGCACTACGCAGCATCGTTTTCACCGGCCGGACCACCCACGTAGATCAAAGCTTCCCGCACAAACAAGTTATCTTTTCGTTATCCAATCAGAGAGGCGAGACGATACCGACCCCGCCCATAAGATGGCGCCCTCTGGTCTGGAAGAGTGATGTGTTGAGCTCTACAGGGATTATGTACTTTTTTGGCCCAAGAACTAAAAAAGTAGATCATATCGCTCCATTTATCAGAACTTTCAACTGGTTTCCTGTCAGTCATATAATAGATTTCAAAATCCTGCTGTTGGCTTTTAAAGCACTGAATGGTTTTGGGACAAAATACATTTTTGATCTGCTGCTGCGTTATCAACAGGTACAGGGCTGTTTTCAGTCACTTGAGTCAAAACCTAACATGCAGAAGCAGCATTCAGTTATTACACACCACATATCCATCTCCAACTCACACCTCTTTTAAATCAAGGCTGCAGACCTTTTTGTTTGCCAGTGCCTTTCATGGAAGCAATTTCAAACCTATTTCTCAACTTGTTTTAATATTTTGTTTCTTCATGTCTTCCTGCCTGTTTTCAATGTACTTTAAATGTAATAATGTCTTTTAATGTAATTGTATGCCCCTATAAAGCACTTTGAGTTGTCTTTGTGCCTGAATAGTGCTATACAAATAGACTTGCCTTGCCGTATTATGTACATATGTTCAATAATATGCAGTAAGACTAACCAACACAATCCACAACACTGTGTCAAATGTGGTCCCTGGCATAGATGGAATTCTGTTGTGAGAAATGTAGAAACAAATAAAGTATTCAATGTGGCTGGGAGAACAAATTTCTAAAAAGATAAACTGATGATGGACAAAAAAATGAATACACTGCTAGTTGTTTTAGAAATTAAGAGGTCCTTGCTTTTTTTTTCAACATTTAAATAAGTATACTTATTATCTCTATATTATTATACACTACTTAAAAATTACACGGGGATATTTTTGTGTTTTACTTGATTGTCTATTCTGTGACAAACCCAATATTTTATTTTTTGTTTAGTGAATATTTTTAGTCCCCAAAAATGTGACATTTTCATTCTACTTCTATTCCTTATCTATGCACCTGCATAAATGCACCCACATCCCAATATCCCTGACTCATTTTTAATAAGCAATAGCAATTGTGATCACAGTCTATACTGTAGATAAATTGCTTCTCCATAAGGTCTAAAGATGAGTAGAGCACAGGTCTGAATGGAATATGTGGTGATTAATTGGAGGTAAATGTTGTGGTTAATGGAGGGAGGAAGGAGTAAAATATCAACGCCATCAGTTCTTGTTCTTTTCTTGTTGCGAGCTTGTTGCACCATCTTTTTATTGCTCATCTCAGTAAAAAAGAGTTCACAAAAAATAAAATCTCAACAAGAAGAGAGTTTTAAAAACTTATGTGGCAGTTTGTTTTTTAGTGTGTTGGGGAGAATACCATAATAACCAATCTAATGAGTACAGTTATTGCATTTTATGAGTATTTTACTTAAGTAGAAGTAAGTACAGACAAGGGGATCACAAAGTAAATGTATTACTTACCTGTATCTGTAATTAAAGGTGCAGGAGAGTACTCAATAACTAAACCCTGGTTTTCAGACAGTGTTTAGGTCCCACTGCAACAAAAACTGGACTTCTGTAGACTTTGACTAAAACTATGGATAGAGTGTAATGTTTTATTGTTTGTAGTGAGTGAACAACAATTTGATTCTCTCAGTTTTGTTCTTCTTGAAGTGAAGAAGTGTGAAGAGCATGATGTAAAAGGCACATTTGTGTACATTCAGACTTAAAAAGGATAATAAAATCAGGTTTAACCATGCAGGAGGGGGATTCATCCAATTAAACATTCAATGCAATGTTGACTTGCTTTATGACATCTACAATACCTGTGTTTCTGTCCATTTTTCAGCCCATTCTCTGAATACCATGTGATCTATACTGCTATGATGCATAACCTTTGACGAGCCAATTTCAAGCATTTCCAAACTGTTTTTCTTACTGTGTCGAATCAGTACTTTCAAATGTATGATGTATTCTGAAAACACGGTCTGCTGTAACTTTAAATTCAGTTTATATGTGATTTGTCTTAAGCAGTGGTGTGGTAATGGCAGAGTGTGGTGTTATCAAAGCATTTGGCTGTAAAGCCGGGTTTATACATGTGCATTAAAGGAGCTTAGGCACAGCAAATTATGTGCATTTCCTCAAAAAATGTAAGTATATGTTGGGAGTTTCAGCGGCTGTGTAAACACCGTGCAGGGACTGCAAGGAATGTGATTGGTCAGCTCAGGTTGATAGTGTTAGAGACTGTTAATGAGTTGAAGAAAGGCTCAGTAATCCTTTTCTTTTCAGTAACACAAGCAATGACATTTACACTGTAAACCTCATGATCAATGCTATGAATTACACAACGTAAACACAGACACTTTGGTAATCCCTCTAGTTTTGTGATAGTGTTATAAATTGTTGTACTATTGACATCCATCATAACACACAAGTAAAAGTCCACATTCAGACCTGATGTTAAAATTTGAGCTTGGGGATCTGTGGAGAGTGGTCAGTCAGAAGAGAAACCATCAGACCCTGAAACAGAGAACAGTTGTAAATTGTAAGTAAAAAAAAAAATTATACATCAAATAATGTGTTTAAGCAAGTCCCTCACCATGATCGTCCACTTTCTATTCTCTGCCTCGGGGAACACAAGGGAGCGTGAGGAGTAGAACACCTCGTCGTCCACCTCCTCCATTTTCCGGGGCAGACAATGCAAGAAGGTCCAGTCTGGTTTGGTCACACTTCCTGTCTGTAGCGGACCAATACCAAAACATGGAGCTCAGACTTATTTCAACTTATTTCAACATAACTCTGCTTCTTTGCTCAGGGACAGAAAATATTGCAAATATTTACTGGCAAGACATAAAGACATACTTATATTTACCGAAATGATTACTTTACTTTTTTGTCTCAGAAAAATGGTGTCACCAATATAATTACGTGCCTGTGCAAGAGTTTTACTTAGAGCTTGCGTGACGATTTACATGTCAGATGAAGTCTGTAATTAGTGTTAGAGTTTCTCACATAAACAATTAGCAGAATGTTGAATTCTACTGCTTTCTGTACAGGCAGTCAGCAGGCGAACCTTTAAAACAGACAGTTTTGCTCTCAACTGTTTTACTTACTATCGCAGATCGTGTACAGCCGTCAAAAGGAATCAGTGTGGGAGTAGGCACTGACTAAAAATAACTGCTAATTTCTCTAAAAGCTTCCTGTATGTTGCAGGCGACCCAATAATTTGGATTTAGCCTCTTAATAAAGCGAAGACAGTGTTCTTATTTACCTTCATGGTTATCTGGTAGCCTTGAAAGTCTTTGAGCCTCTTCTTCTTCTCTTCCTCCTGTCCCATGCTGACCCAGGTGTCTGTGACCAAGACGTTGCTGCCATGGGCGGCCTCCATCGGGTCAGAGGTCAGAACCAGTTGGGTCCCATGCTGAGACAAAATGCAATGTTATGAATTAATAAGCAGTCCTTTAACAAGAGGACTTTTTTAAAATAAGAATTACATCTTAAGAAGGCCTCACCTCTCTGGAGAGTCTTTGTGCCTCTTGGATAACACTCTGCTCTGGCTCATACCCCTGAAAAACAAGATACCGTCAACCACAGCTGTTTGTTTCGCAAGAAGCAACTGGAGAAATCAGATGCTTCAAATCCATGCCATGGATTTAAACCTGCATCCACAAAACAAGAAACCAGAAAGAAGAGGGGAGTATTGAATGAGACGTCGAATGTACATGACCACACAAAGCGAGGCAAACCTTTGGTGTAGCGATCTTAAGGTGAACTCCCAGTTTGGCTGCAGTCATCATGAAGGAGTGCAGGACATTGTTTCCGTCTCCAATCCAGCTCACTGTCAGTCCACTCAGAGACCCATAATGCTCCTGGAAGAGAACGGTAGTAATTTAGTAAACATTATCATTTACTGGATGAAAATCACAGTATATTGAGGGGTTGCGGTACCTGTAAGGTGAGGAAGTCGGCCAGAATCTGGATTGGGTGGTAGAGGTCAGACAGACCATTTATGATGGGGATGGAGGCCTCCTTATCCAGCTCCACCAGTGTCGAGTGACTGTAGACTCGTGCCAAGACAATATCACAGAGTCCTGAGAGAACCCTGTGGTGGGAGTTTAGCAGTTACAGAGGGGTACACAGGAGCTGTGGTTCATATACTGACCCACAAACACTTTCCTTTTCCTTCAGATGTTAGCAGCAGACATCAGACAACTGTTACTAACTTGAACAACTCATGTGAGGCAGAGTTAGACTAAAAAATGTCATGCTAATTAAGGCTTTCCTGCATAAACAAACGGGTGCACATGAATGGCCTACGTCCAATAACTGACTGACATTAATGTCATTGCATAATTATAAGACTCACCTTGCTGTGTCTGTGGAGCTCTCATTCACTCCCAGGTGGATGTCCTGAGAGGTGAGGAAACAAGGGTGCCCACCCAGCAGAGCAAAACCTGGAATCACAATATTAAGGGAGAAGTTTGCCCACAAATGAATATTCAGTCACTATCTACTTACCCTCATGCAGATTGAAAACATATGAAGTAGTTGGGGACTTGTTATAAACTCCAAAAATAATGGGGAAATAAAATGGTTACATAAAGGTCGTCTGGTGTAATCCAAGTCTTCAGAAGCTCCAAGATCTTATATGCCCACTTCAGACGGGGTGCACGCTAATGCTTTTAGCCTAGCAGCTACAGTGAAGACTGCCGTTTTAGAAAGGGCATGAATACTGTCTTTTCAAATCAATTTGGGATCTCTGTGTTTCCAAAGAGGTGGCTTATGCATGATGAGCTGTATGGAGCTACTTTCTGTTTCTTTCTGGTTGTTATTCTACATTTAAAAACAGGTCCTCACCTACTCCAGTTGTTAAGGAGGACACTGCAATGCTGTTTTGCCAGTGGATCTCAAGAAATGATTTATAGGCTACGAAACTTCACCTGACTTTCCATCAGCTTTAGGGTTAGTGGATATTGTTTGCATTTTTGGGGCAAACTTATCCTTACCCGCAGCTTAAATGACCATTGTGTTAAAAAAAAGAAAGAAGAAGAAGAAGAAGCACAACCTCATGTTAGTGTTGAAGTGGGACGGCAAAGGGGAAAAGTTCAGATGCAGACTGTTGGAGCGCTGCACTGAAAGTTGCCTTTCAGCAAATCTTTTGTGCATGTGTTCACAATGACTTTTACCACCACTGAACACACTGATGAATAGTATCAGCCCTGTGGACAGTATGAGTCAGGTGCTTATAAATGTCATTTAAAAAGTCTGGTTTAAAAGGTTTAAATTCAAATAATGTTAATTAAAAGTGTAAATCTGACACTTGAAAGCTGCTTATTGCATTTATAAAAATGTGCCCACACCACTGTTCTGTTCTGCATTGGGGACTGAAGCACATGACCTACACTTGTGTGTGTTAACTTATACACAAAACACACACCTGTCTCTGTGGACATTCTTGTCCTGGTGCTCCTCTTCTCAAATATCATTGCAATCGACTTTCCTTGCAGTAGAGGAAGATACTGAAACAGAAACAACAGTAACTTCCTTAAATGACCCTTTAAGTTAGACAGTAAAACTGCAGGACACTGGGCCAGTGGTTTACACTGATTTAGCTAACACTAACTACCTGCTTTTCATGCTTGATCCGATGTTTTAGATCCGCAGACACCCACAGCAGCCTCTTGATCTCATCCGAGCTGAAATCCTTCAGAGTGAGACAGCTGCGACCCTTCAAACTCACGGACCCAAGAGAAGCGGCTCCGGTGCTGGAAAGTAACACCCGCAATATTAGCAAAGCACACAAAATATACACATGCAAGTTATGTGGAGAGCCTTACCTTACTGTTCACCAGAGTCTTCAAACACTTGAAAACTGTGTTGTTCACAGTTAACAGTTTAGTAGACATCGCAGCTCAAAAGGGGAAACGCTACAACTGGAGAGTGTAATGCTGCGTGGACGTTTCATCAGAGAGAAAGCAACTTTCATTCACTGCCTGCTGCACAGCACATGCTGCCAGAGATACAACCAACCAGGAGCGAGGCTGCCACTGACGTCACTGCGACAGGGGGCGTGGCTTATTCCAAAACAAGAATGTGTCCCTGCAAGTAACGTTATGACAGCTTAAGTGGGACTGTGACAGCTTTTTGGTTATACATTGTGTGATACGTGGACTACCTGAAATCGAGATTTGAGTTAAATGTATTATAGATAGAGGATGTCGTTCACAGTACAGATTGTAAAGCCCATTGAGGCAATGCGATTGCGATTTTGGTCTATATAGGTAAAGCTGATTTGAAATTTGATTTGATTTGATTTGAACTATAGAATACGTAAAGCTGCGTTTAACACAGTTGCTGTATCAATAACAACTAATTCATGCGACAGATGCACAAGAGCCACAGCTCTCAGTATAAGCATCAGAAACAACAGCAGGTTTTTAAATCAATAACTGCAGCAGTTCATAAGTGGGGAAATGTTTCATATACAAGGTAAACAAGAGATGTTTCGAGGTGTTAGTGATTCTACTAAAACATCTGCATTATGACAATAGTAAAAGATTTTGTTTTCCTTGTCTGTTCTATCCACAGTACGACTATGCTGCTTTGCCTTCCAAATACATTTAGGAATAAAATATACCGATGATACCTCACGTAGATATCAGTGACTTCTGAGGTTAGCCCAGTGACAGCTAACATTAGCCAGCTAGCTCCTCCCTTTCTCTGACGTTTCCACGAGCTACCTGTCAGTCAGCACCGAGGTGCCCGGTGAGGAGGAGGAGGAGGAGGAGGAGGTGTGAGCGGGGACAGGAGTGAAGATGACGGGACAGAATGATTTGGACATACCCGGTGAGAGTGCCCTCCACGCCTGGCAGCAGGAACATGCAACATGTATCTGTGTACACGGTCGTTGTACGTACCTGTCGGCTCTGCTCAGGGTTTCAGCACTGTGTGGTGACACCTGCTGCTATTTCTGTCAGCTGCTTAAATGGCTTGAGATGTGACAGCAGGCTGGGTCAGGATTTAGCCGGTGTTAAGTTAGAGATGGGTGACGTTAAGTTAGTGTCGTCTCAAAGTCCTTTTTATCTGCGAGCGTTTTGTTTTCTATTAAGCGTGTCTAAAGAAGAGTCACATATTTGCAGTATTTGGTGAGCAATGTTCTGTTTGTGGCATTTATGTCGCATTTATTTACAGAGGAGAACGGGTATGCTTGTAACTCTGCTGTTGCTTTTTGCTTCAGCGCTGGTTACTCATTGAATTTTTGAGCCATTGCTCTCAAACCTTTATACAAAAGCACCCACATTTGTTTACTACAAATGGAACCAGTTCAAACCTCTGCACGAATATCCCTTTGTTACAACCTACCCCACGACTGAGGCAGGTTGTAAAACATGCTGGAGGTATGCTGGAACAGTAAACAGATGCCATACCATGCAGTATGCTTCAAAATAAGGTTTATTGGAGTGAAAGAACAATTCAGAACAGTCTCTCTCTCTCTCTCTCTCTCTCTCTCTCTCTCTCTCTCTGTGGCTCACCTGTGGCTAACCTCACCTCACCTCGAGTCAATCCACAGCACAGGTCTGCTGCCTGACAGTCAGATAGTCAGACAACACTTGCTGGAGCACCTCAGAGAAAACGTGGTTGCTGATTTTGGACCTCCTGGACCCCTGGTCTCTCAGCTTCTGCAGTGATTTGCAGTGATTTGCAGTATCTGTGTTACAATGCGCCTTCGCAACTGATCCGACTGACTTGCCCTTTTTAAATGCGCTTTTAAAACATTGGTCTGTCACCTCTGTCAGTCTGTCTTTTCCACTGCCAAGGCAAAATTATTAAAATCAGTCAACTGGCTAACTTCAATGAGGATGAAATAATTTTAGCGTGAGAACAGCTTGTTTATTCAGTTATGGAAAGAATACATATTTCTGAGTTTGTATATTTACCTCATCAATATTGTAAATATTACAATTCTGAGTTTTTTTTTATCTTCTCCAAAACTACAAAGTGCCCCTTTAACCATCAATTATTACATATTGCAGTATTACCCAATATTACACATTCCTTGCACTGTAGTACAAGGCACGTATCCATCTTATTTCTAGTAGTACTTCTTCTTCTATATGTTCACACAAAGTTTTCATGCAGTATATTTTGTGTACACATATCTTTTGATAATTGTTTCATAAATTAGTACTTGTTTTTTTTTTCTTACTTGCTCTTATTTCTTACTATTGTTCTCTATTTATATTTTGTTTATATCTTTAGTGTGATATTTCTGTTCTAGAAGGAACAAATATCATGTACCGGATTTCCCCCCTCAGGAATAAATAAATTATTTCAGTTTCTGATTTTGATTTGTCATCAGACACAGGAGCCATCTTCACATTTGGAAAGAGCAGTTTTGCTGACAATGTGCCCAGTATATTCTGGTTGAAGAATGACCAGCCAGTGCAGCTTTCTTGTGGTGGAGAGCACACTGCTGTCATCACAGGTGCGCACAACCCCAGCATATTTCAATGCACATGTATATTTGCGTGATTGCCCACAGTTTATTCAAACTTCCATCTCTGTGATTATTCTTGTGTCTGCAGAAAATGGCAGGCTGCTCATGTTCGGTGGTAACACTTCGGGCCAGCTAGGGCTTGGGTTTAAGCCCGCTGCCAGCAAACCTGCCTCTGTGAAAGGTAAGTGATTTTACACAAGGGCTGCAACTAATGACCATGTTTCATATAGATTCTCAGAACAATTACTCTCTGTTAAGGCTGAACAGTCCAAAACCCAGATATCTATTTTACACAAGATTAAAAAGAGACGGACATCCTCACATTTGGTAAACTGAAACAAAGAGAATGCTTGATTATCTAAATAGTTGATGAATGTTCCGACAAATCCATTAATCAAGTAATTGTGCCACCTCTAATGCAAACATTATTGGTGTTTTGATGTAATTTTAAGTGGCTGTAACTTCTCTGTGTTTAAATTTCAGCCTTAAAGTCTGAGAAGGCGAAGCTCGTCGCTTGTGGAAGAGATCACACAATTGTCTGCACATGTAAGATGATGAGTGAATAGTTGAATATGACAGAACAGTAGAGCCTAAAAGCTGTCTGTAAGTGAGGTTTTGTATATTCTTAGGGCGTGGTAGTGTGTATGGTGCTGGCAGTAACCAAGAGGGGCAGCTCGGTTTGGGCCACTGCAACAACACCACATCCTTTCAGCTGCTGCATCCCTTCTGTGACCATGCGCCAATCAAAATGCTCTCTGCAGGATGCAACACCTCAGCTGCCTTAACAGGTTCAAACACTAACTTGTAATGATGTCATAAAGTGTTTCTGTATGTGCTTGTGACTAACATCTACACTACACTGTTTATGTGTGTTGGTAGAGGACGGGAGGCTGTTCATGTGGGGAGACAACTCTGTGGGTCAGATCGGTTTAGGGGATGAGGGATTTGCAGCCGAGCCCAGAGAGGTGAATGTTGGGGAGGCGGTGACGTGGGTCTCCTGCGGGTACCAACACTCAGCGTTGGTCACAGGTACAACACAGTCCAGCCAAACACAGCACAAGAGACCATCACTCAGGTTGTATCTGGTGTAGTGAGAGTGTTGTGTTGGCTTTCATTTAGCGGATGGAGCTCTCTTCACGTTTGGCGAGAGCGCAAATGGAAGACTTGGTCTCCAGGGCGAGCAGCTGGCCAATCACAGGGTCCCGCAGCGGGTGCAAGGGATCCTAGGTCGTGTGACTCAGGTGTCCTGTGGAGGAGAGCACACCGTGACACTCACAGGTAAGTTGCTCCAAATGGAGACATCATCACTGGAAAAAACTGACTCATTTCTACTGACACAGGCTGAGAAGGCTCTGATTGCAATTTTTTTTTAAATGCCATTAGCTCAACATCACAAGTTAATTATCTCCATATCTTTAGAAAACAAGACTTTAAACAAAATATTAATTAACAAGGGTGAAACAACCTGTCTTGTTTGATTATTTCAGTCTGTCTATCTCAACCAGAAATTACTTTGTTCAAGAACTTTTCAGAGAAGAAGACAGAATAAGTGGTCGCTTCTTTAACTTAAAGAAAGTGTCACCTTATTGTATGAAATCCATAAAACTAGTTGACAAAAGAGGTTTGAATTTTTTCTCTGCAATGGCCAATTTCTTCTCTTGTTTTAACAAAATAATCATTTAGGACTGAATTAATCTGAATTAACATATTCCAGTAAAGGGCAAGTAAGTGTACTTAGTTACTGTCAACCACTGCTGTTCATCAAAGTGGTCTGCTTCATCTCGACTGTTCTGCTGTACCAGAGGAGAGCGTGTACACTTTCGGCAGGGGTCAGTACGGTCAGCTGGGCCATGGCACGTTCCTGTTCGAGATCGATTTTCCAAAACCATTGGAGCACTTTAGTAACAGCAGCATCAAGCATATCGCCTGTGGAGAGAACCACACCGCTGTGATCACAAGTAAGCAACCTTTGGGCACATTCTAGTCATCATGATAATGATTTATAAAGGTAGTACTGCCTATTACTCTTTGAGGATTCTACGTGTGTTTCTGATTATCTAAATGAAATGTTAATTTCCACTGCACCAACTGCCCAGGAGGATGTTTTCTTTCTTTGTAAGAGGCTGCTGAATTAGTTGCAATAATGTCGAGGGTTGTCTTCCCCCTCTGCAGACAGCGGGCATCTCTACACGTTTGGTGATGGTCGCCATGGAAAACTGGGCTTGGGGGAGGAAGACTTCATCAACCAGTTCAGCCCGACACTCTGCACACGTTTTCTCAAGAACAATGTTCAGCTAGTAAGTGAATGTGAGGACAGGGCACAGGGCGGTATGTTGTCCATGTTGTCCATCAGTAAATGTGGGTGGGTGTGTCATCCCTCGCTTCACCTGTATGCATGTCAAAACAAGAAACCCCCAAACTCTTTGGTTTAAAACACTGTTGAAGTGCAGTCCACCTCTTGTATGTCTGATAACTGAGTTTAAAGTGGATGATCAGATTAAGAGGAAATACACAGTGATAATCTACATTGACAATCTACATTGACTACAGTTGTGTTTTCTTATGTTTAGGTGTCCTGCGGTGGTAACCACATGCTGATACTGGCTGCACCCAGACCACCAGAGAGCCTAGATGTGCTGCTAGAGAAGGATGTCACAATTACAGACAACTCTTTGGAGTCAAGTTACTCAGAAATTCTCCTGTTGGACGCTTCAATTGATCCTAATCTGCTGATCCCGCTGTCAGCGCTGTCTGCTCGAGCCCGCCACAGAGAGAAAGTGAGAACCTATGTTTTTGGTGCTTATTTTCCAAACAAAATAAGACTTCCAACAACTTTCCATTAATCCATGAATACCTTTTAATTTCTCGATTAATTGTTCAGTAAAAAATTAAAACTGAAAATAGTGAGAAATGCCAAGCACATCATTTTAAAGCACATAGTGATTAAATGTTTTATTTTATTCAATTATTATTTATATTAACAGTCCAAACCCCCAAATATTCAGTTCACCCTAATATAAGACCAAGACTGGCGATGTGTTCCTTCCTTTGGACCCAATCACACTAATGCCAAGTTTTACATGACACTGCTTTAACGCCTTCATTTTATCAGCTCTGATTACTTTTTAAATGCAAACATTTAATCATGAAAATATTTTATGATAATTTCAATCTTAATGACACGATTTGAAATTGAAAAATGTTTATTTATTTATTGTTAATGATCTCTCATAGCCCATGAGCAGTATCACTGTTTGGAAATCACTGGCCTAATCAATTCATTGACTCATCAATGCGGTGCTACAATGTACTTGAATGAATAAGTAATTTCGCTTTGGTTAATCCATCCATTCATTTCATGGTGCCTCTGTGGGTTAAAGTCATTTTCAATAAAATAATAGTGATATGAATTATTATTATAAACTACTGTGAAGTGCTGAAAAATATGACAGAATAAGACATTATTCTAGGTCATATTGTTCCATCGTGCTTTCATACTTTGACCAGTATAACTGTAAGATATTGAATGACAGTCTATGTGATATTAAAAGGTCTCAAATTTGACTTGGTGAACTTTGCTGAAAACGTTGGAAAAGTTAACATTTTGCAATGAATGTATATATCCATCAGGGGGCAGTGTTGTACCATAATGTAGCTCTGCTGTAGTGCCACTAACTAGCTGGTTGGGGGAGCTCCATAGACATGGTTCAGACCTTCAATTTGTGATGTTTTTGCTGTTTTTCCTCCTCTTATCTTTCAGGGGAGCTCTGCAGAGCTTTTTGGGGAGATGTTTCAGAACCTCCCACGCCTGAATTCTGACTTCCTCAGCACCTCCTGGCAAACATCCAGAAATATCCCAACCCCTCAAATGCTCACAAAGGACATTAGCACGCCTTCATCATCACCTAAACCCCTTTCAGAAGTAACACCGAGTCCAGCACTCTCCCCCCGATCCCTCTCCAAATCCCCTCAGAGTCCACGGCTATCCTCTAAACAATCCTCGAGGCTATCAAGTCCACATTCTCATTCATCAAACAGTTTTCTGAGTAAATCCTCAACTGCAGTTTCCTCTAAGTCTAAATCAAAAGAGTTGCCTTCTCCCTTCCTCTCACCAAAATCTATAAGTAAACGTAGCCCTTACATCCCAGTTTCTCCTAAAAAGACGGTAAAAAAAAGACTGCATGGAGTGACAGCTGCTAAAAAGGTTTTAATCGAAAACCAGTCCACTCCTCTATCACCTCAAGAACCCTGTAGCCCCACAAGACCCTCCAGTGATATTTCCAGTAATCACTCCAGTGAAGAGCTTCCTGCTCCACCACACACAGGTATTTTCAACCTATAATTTGTACAACTGGCTGGTATGTCTCTTTTAGCCAGTGCTGAGCTTAGACCTACCTTGCAAATCCATTGATGTATGTCATTAGTTAATCCACGGGACACTACTGCACACCTGTGTATTCTAGTCATTGTCTGCTTTTTTCAGAGGGAGAAACCCTCGCAGGAGGAATTGTCATAGAGGATGTAGAGGAGAGTGTCTCTGAAAAAGGAGCTGACTCTGATTTTTTGCCAAACACGGTGAGAGAAGTGATTTCTTTTCCTTGTGCAACTGTTTCATTTTTGATACAAAATATCATCCACTCCAGTCACAAACACAGACTCAGTCGAAAGTTATTTTCCTCCTCAGGCTTCTTGGTTGTGGTCTAGATTATGTGCTCTCCAGGGCAGGAAGCAGCAACTTTGAACACTCACTGACTTTTCCAGGAAATGTGCGTAGCTCAGCATACATACTGTATGTGTGTGTGTGTCTGTGTGTGTTCTTGCAAGCACAAGTTTGTATGTGTCCATGGAGACATGTTCTACTTTGTGTAACAATGCGGTAAAATAGGAAATTGAATTTAGTGTTTTGGACACATTTATTTGTATTTCCAAGAATGTGTGTGATGAATCAAAGCAGATTAGCAGAACTTCTGCCAATACACAAATGTGTTTTGGCTCCAGCCACAGATACACAAACACACACACACACACACACACACACACACACACACACACACACACACACACACACACACACACACACACTCACTCACACAGAATAACACATACAATGCTTTGGAAAAGTTGGCAGGAATCTTGCCACATCTCATCAGTGTTTCCACAGCCAGTGATGAAGCAAGCTGTGAAGGAGTCTCCTACGTTGTTATGTGTCACAGTGCATCTAGTGGTGCTCGGTAACTCATTCCAGTCCAAGCTGTAACGTTAACTGGGCTTGTATCTGTAGGAGCATTCATGTGCTGTATTCAGAACTTATCATTATGAATTTACTGGCTGTAGAATAACTGCACCATCAGCATTTAGACTGGTTCCCTATAAAGTTCACTTTCAGTATGGAGTTTTGTCTGCCAGTGGGGACGACTGGCGATTCCAGTCAGGCTGGCAGCTTGGCATCATTTCTGGCCTCCTTCACACCTCTATTATAGACTAAATGAATGAACAAACTCTGTTTTGTTCCGTTTTTGTTGTGAATGATGCCACTTGGAAATGTTAGAGGGGAGGGGAGGGGGGTAGTACCTACACTGTAAAAATACTAAGACACATAAATATAAACACCCAACCCTACTCAAGTAACAGTACTGAAGTTTAATCAGCAAATTGTATGGAAAGTAAAGATTCTCTTGAGGAAAAAGCTGAAGTGTGCCCTGGGATTTTTGTTATAACCACAGATTATTATTGCAGTATACAGCTGTAAGGCAAGGTAAAGAATTTAAATCAGTCCTTAATTGACCATATTATTCCTTTGTACACATTCATTTCCTAATACAGTGGAGATTGTATATCCTGACCCAGCCACTGATATACTGTATATCATATATGTTGTCACAGTAAGGATATGTTTGTATTTAACTTGAAATCAATACTGTACATTAAAAATGCTCTTGAGAGACATTTCTGTGGCTTGAAAAAAGACAGTTTGCTACAGTAGAATTACAAGAGGTAATTTTATAAGTATTTGAAACAAGAACATTAGTATAAAAAAGGTGAGGTGAGGGGTGTTCAGTTGGTTGCAATCTGCAACCTCACTGCTAGATACCACTATATCCTACACACTGGTCTTTTACTGACTGCCATTACCCAATAATCTGATGTTTTGTGTCATATTTTAAAAACTTTTCACAAGTTTTGAAAGTAGATTCAGAAAACTGAAGTGGAGTACAAACTATAATGTTTCCCTCTGAAATGTAGTGGAGTAGAAGTATAAAGCATGAAATACTGAACTGAAGTTTGTGTGCACTTATGCGTGGGCTTTAATCTGTCGCAAAGATTAAAAGTTGGCGTACTCTAAAGAAAAGAAAGAAGAGAATTGGACTTGGATTAAACGAAGCTGTTGTCACATCACACCTCGCTGACCCCCAGTTAACCACCATCTGTTTCTCTCCGGTGCAGATGGTGCAGGGGAGAATAAGACAGGAGAATTCAGACTGTGGCTGTCTTTACCTCCCACCCACATCTGTAATTCGACCCGTTGACTGATTTGTTTATGACTGATTCGTTACGTGTGCCCACCATGCACATATGTCCTATGATACTACAAAAATCCTTTCCATATGCTTTATGATATTTTTCTATACATGCATCAGAATATGCCTGAGAAAAATGTTCCAAAGTCTATTTGTAGATGATGATATACTGAATGTATGTATCGGTATGTCGGCAATATAGTTTGCCGACATACTGATGTATTTTTGTAATTTTATTCTACTAACCCTACAAAAACTACTGAAATTACAAACAAGTTTCTTTGTTCAGATCCTGTTTTGGTCAAATATTATCTTGCCTTCGTGAGTGTTATCATAGTGTGTTACGAACATAAAAAAACCACTTCCCCAAACTAGAGTTAACATGCATTTGGCAGTGAATCACACCACATAAAACATCAAATGCCTCAGCTGCATGTGCAGTCACGTTGACTGCAGGTCTGTTGCTGTGACTTTTTAATGCACTGTTGTCGAGCATATGACCTTTTTATGCCTGTTTTATTTCTAATTTCACATCTGGCTAAATCTCTATTTTCGCTGTCATTTATTATAGGGAAAGAAGAAGGGCAGAGCTCTTAGAAGATCTATGAAAGAGGCGGAGGAGTTCGCTGAGCAGCTCCAGTCTAACGGGAAAGCAGAACAAAATTCCCACAAGGCCTTACCCACAGAGATCCTTAAAGGCTCCAGCCCTGGAAGGAAAGAAGTGTCTTCACCAAAGAGCTCAAAGAGTCTGAAAAAGCCCAAAGTCACATCCAAAGACAAAGAGAATATTACCAACCAGTCAAATAAGATATCAAGACAAGCTCAAAAGGAACCCTCCCATTTTCAGTCACCACGTGATAAGAGAAACAGTAGTCCACAGTCTGTCTGGAAGACACTGACTGAAGCACAACAGAGGCTGACTGAAGTGAAGGAAAATGCCAGCAGGAGTAGAAATTTAAAAGAAACTAATTTAAACCAAGAGGACGAGAGAGCCAGCACTTTAAAAAAAGACTTGACAAGGACACCAAAAAAGGAGAGAAATAAATCACCAGCTTTAAACATAACTTCTCCTATTGTCAAAGTTGGTAAAGAAAATGAAATAACCAGCTTATCCGACCCAAGAGGAAGTTCGACATCAACAGAAAACACTGCGCAGAAAAACACAGAAACCTCTGACGTCAAACCTCTTGAAGTGGAGATGCAACCAGAGACACAGCGAGTCAAATCGACTCTGACAAAAGATTTGGACATGGTTAAATCAGCACCTGGGAAAGGTAAAAGTAAAGCACTGCATGCAAAATCACCTCCTGTGAAGAAAGAAAGCACACCTGCTCTGGTTGATACGAAGAAATCCCCAAGTGTGAAATCTACACCTGTGAAAGTTAAAGGGAAACTGCAAAAGGTGAAAAATCTAAGTAAACGTGAAAAAAATACTGAAGGAAAAGGAAAGGTTGTTGAAAAGGAGTTTTTGGCTCAAAACCTTAAAGGTAGAACCGCCGATAAGATGAAGACACCGGATGTTGACAGCTCTAAACTTACGGACAAAAACAAGTCGAAAGAAACTAAACTGAAGGCAAAGACAAAGCCAAGGGGACAAGAAGGAGAGGAAGTTAAAGGAGAAGCTGTTGCGGCCTCTAAAAATGATACCAGGGCCAAGCCGGCGAGTCAGCACTCTGAAGCTTCCAGCCTGCTGTTATCACAGCAGGATACACCTACTGAAGTGGTGTGTAGCCCCATTTCATCACAAAGCCCTCAGAGAAGAGAGGCAGTTTCCGTCAGTCGTGCCAAGTCCCTGCAAAGCCCTGAACCTGCTGAGAGGAATCCGCTACTTTCTGACAGAAACAGAGAGGATACTCAAGAAACTGAAGAGAAACCCAGGTGGGGGGAAATTCTCGGTACCGCAGCCTCCCTTCTCCCTGCTGTTGGGATAGCTGGCGCGTCAATGGGAGTCCTTAGTGATGCAGTGACAAGCTTCAGGCGTGCCCAGTCTGACAGTGATACCATTCCCTCAACACCCACTAAAATGAAGCAATTCACAAAGCAGAGTGCAATCATGCAACCTAGCTTTTCCTCAACACTGTCACATTTTTCTTCAACAGAAGCGTCAAATCCACTAGAAGAAGGAAAAGATGTTGAGGCGAGTGTTGTAACTGAGTCGGGAAACACACAAGAAGAAAGTAAAGAGAGCACTCGGGATCAGTCCGAACAGATCGGCAGTGAAGACATTTCCCAAACAGAGAAGGAGAAAAGTGTCTCCGACACAGACGATGAGACAACCTACAAACCTTCAGCAGAGGATGATGAGGGAGAGATTACAGATCCTGGAGATGAAGAGGGAGGGAGTGGAAGCAGTGTGGTAGAGAAAGAGGAAGAGGAGGAGGGAGGTGGAAGTACTGATGAGGTAGAGGAGAAAATAGAGAGTGTTTCTGGAGAGGGTGAGGAAGAGCAAGAAAGTGCAGAGGAAGACGGTGAGGAGGAAACAGGTTCCAGCAGTGAGAAGAGTGATGCTACAGAGGCTGAGAAGGAGGAAGAAGAAAGCAGTGAGGAATCAGGAGAAGGAGGAAGTGACTCTAAGGTAAGTGAAACTGCAGAGGAGGAGGAGGAGGGGGAGGAGGATGGGGAAAGTCTAGTGTCTAGTGACGAAGAGAATAAAGAAGAAGAAGAAGAGAGTGAGTTGACTGAGGATGAAGAAGATGAAAGTGGTGAAGGATCGGGGAGTGCCAGCAGCAGGAGCAAAGAGTCGGATGAGGTGGAGGAAGAGGAGGAAAGAGAGGGAAGTGACACAGAAGCAGAAGAAGATGAAGATGAAACTGAGGAACAAGAAGATTCCACTGAAAGCGAGATTGAGGAGAAAGACTCAGAAGAAGATGAAGAATCAGATGAGAGCAAGGAAGAGGAAGAAGAGAAACAGGATAAAGAGAGTGTTGAAAATGATGAGGAGGAAGAGGAAGACAGCGAGGCTAATGAAGAGGAGGAAGAGCAAAGTGAAACGAGTGACTTGGATGAGGGGGAAGCTGAGGACGAGACGGCAGAGGAGAAAGAAGAAGAAGAGGGTGAGGAGGAGGTTACCGATGATGAGGAAGAAGAGGGTATAGAGGGTACAGAGGAGGAGGAGGGAGAAATTGGTGAAGAGACTGCAGAGGAAGAAGAAGGTGAGGAAGCAGAGGAAAGTAAGGATGTTACAGAGGAGGAGGAGGATGAGACTGCAGAGGAAGTGGAACAAGGTGATGAGGGAGAAGAGAGTAAGGACGTTACAGAGGAGGAAGAGGATGAGACTGCAGAGGAAGAAGAAGAAGGAGATGAGGGAGAGGAGAGTAAGGATGTTACAGAGGAGGAAGAGGAGGAGGATGAGACTGCAGAGGAAGAAGAAGAAGGAGATGAGGAGGGAGAGGAGAGTAAGGATGTTACAGAGGAGGAAGAGGAGGAGGAGGATGAGACTGCAGAGGAAGAAGAGCAAGGTGATGAGGAGGGAGAGGAGAGTAAGGAAGTTACAGAGGAGGAAGAGGAGGAGGATGAGACTGCAGAGGAAGAAGAAGAAGGAGATGAGGAGGGAGAGGAGAGTAAGGATGTTACAGAGGAGGAAGAGGAGGAGGATGAGACTGCAGAGGAAGAAGAGCAAGGTGATGAGGAGGGAGAAGAGAGTAAGGAAGTTACAGAGGAGGAAGAGGATGAGATTGCAGAGGAAGAAGAAGAAGGAGATGAGGGAGAGGAGAGTAAGGATGTTACAGAGGAGGAAGAGGAGGAGGATGAGACTGCAGAGGAAGAAGAGCAAGGTGATGAGGAGGGAGAAGAGAGTAAGGAAGTTACAGAGGAGGAAGAGGATGAGACTGCAGAGGAAGAAGAAGAAGAAGAAGAAGGAGATGAGGAGGGAGAAGAGAGTAAGGAAGTTACAGAGGAGGAAGAGGAGGAGGATGAGACTGCAGAGGAAGAAGAAGAAAGAGATGAGGAGGGAGAAGGTGAGGAGGAAGAAGGTGAGGAGGAAGTGTCTTTAGATGAGGGAGAAGCTGAGAAAGAGATTGCAGAGGAGGAAGAAAAACACGACGAGGAAGAGGATGAGAGAGGAGTTGAGGAAGAAATCGCAGAGGGTGAAGAAGAGGAGGAGGAGGAGGTAGCAGAGGAAGAGGAAGAGAGTGAAGGTGAGGAGGAGGAAAAAATAAATAGAAAAGAGAAAAGTATGGAGGCCAGTAAAAAGGTGATGGTAGAGAGCGATGATGAGGAGGAGGAGGAGGGGGATGAGGATGAAGAGGAAGAGGGAGATGAGGAAGAGACAAAACCCATGAGTCGGAGAGAAGTAACAAAGCAAAAACAAACTGTAGGAAAGACAGTTAAAGATTCTGAGGAGGATGAGGAAAGTGATGAAGAGGAAGAGGAGGGAGAAGAGGAGGAGAGTGAGGATGAAGGAAAGGCTGCAGATGACAAAAATAGAGAGGGAAACATGGAGGAGGAAGGAGAAAGAGATGAGGAGGAAGAGGAAGAAGAAGAAGAGGAGGAGGAAAAAGAAGGAGAGGAGGAGGAAGAAGAAGAGGAGGAAGAAGAGGAAGAGGAGGAAAAGGTCAAATCAACAAAAACAAAGAAAATGGACAGACAAGACAAACAACAGAAGGAGACTCCCAAACCAGCTCCGAGGACGAAGCAGATGAAGCAGAAGTAACCAGACGACCCTCTGCAGCTCTGGAATGATGTTCTGCCTCAATATGTCGACCTGCAGTGAGCTGATCAAACACTTTGTAACTGAGAGGATTGACGACTGCAGCTCCAACAGCAATCAGCTGACAAAGTGTCATGCAGAGAACCTGCTCACTGAGAGTCAGACTCAAGTGTCAAGCTAAAACTTCTTATCCACAAATCCCATTACAGTAAAAAGACCAAAACCAACAATGCATTAGTTTGCATCTCAATATTTGATGACTTCCTCCCTGTGGCCCTCAGTGAGCCTCGAGCCTGGTCATTCCTACTAAAGACAGAAAACTTCACAGATGTACACCGTTCTTTTGATTCACTAATCAGCTGGGCACTGTAGTTTCTCACAAATTTGACTCAGGCTATGGAGAAAACATATTTGGTGCACTGGAGTTTACAGCAGCAGAATTGTTTATATGTGGGCATGATACAAAATCATAGATGTACAATAGAACAAGATACTGGATGCAAAGATGACGCCTATTCAGTCCAGTAAGGACTGCTTTCCTGGCACATATACCCAAAAAAAAAAAAAAAAAAAAAAAAAAAAAAATTGGAGCTTCAGGGTTTATTTCCTGGGTTAGCAGCCTAATGAATATGTGGTGTTTCTCTCACAGTAGATTTACATTGTGCTGATGTCACAGGTTTTTAAATAGTGTTTCTCGGCTAAAGGAAGGTTTTACAAATATAAGATCTCCCATGGATCAAAAAAGGATAACAGAGTGAATCATAATCGACCATGTTTGCAGTTCAAGGTGTCCTGTCAACAGCTTTACAGACTTCTCTCACTTGTAATGGTGCTCTGTGAAGAAAATACTTTTTGGGCTGCAGTGGAAATGTTTCTCTTCATTGACTGATTGTAATACAGGCTGAGTGGCGATGTTGTATCCAGGTCTATGATACATTCATGCTCAAAATCAACTACAGTGCCCATGTTCATCATTTAAAAGAACATGTTACTCAGTGCAACAGAGAGGCTCATTTGTTTTTAGGTGAGCACAGATTTAACATCGTACTATATGATGGACAGTTTTAATAAGAAAGGATCATAATTGACGAAGCAGAGCCAGAGACATCATCTTTTTTATTCCACATGTACGTCTGCCTTGTCAAAAGCCAGGATTGCCCACAATGCAATGCAGCACAAACTCCACACCCCCACATTTTTATTTATGTTTCCCTCTGGAGCTACAAAATGGCTTCATACGACTATGTTCACATATGCAGTAGTAGTTCCCCAGACCTGTAAACAAACTTTAAGTTGTGAATTCAGCACTCAGTGGAGTGGTACAGCTCAGAGAAAATGAACTACAGTGTAGGATGTTCTGGCTGAACAGGCTTTACTTGTAACTGTGGGAAATATGGTTGTTGGTTTTGGTTTTTTGATTGGATTTTCTGACATTGTGAAAACCATAGATTATCACCAGACCTGTTAAAAATGTAAATGCAGTTTGAATAAAAAGTTAAAAATACTGGTTATGCTTGATGCAAATCGAAGATTGTCCATTTCACCATGTGTTCTATTTCTGCTTGATTTTCTTCCTCATGGGCTCATAAGTATATAACTATTTGTATTGCCGTGGGGCTCCTTGTTTCCGCACACATACTGTTACATTTACATTTATGAAATGGCTACGCGCCTTGTGAGACCTTGACTGAATTGTGGCAGTCAAATGTTCAGGTCCTGCCGGTAATTGCACACCGTTTAAATACACCGTATGTTTGGGTAGGAGGGAGTCTTTGAGCTGGATCATAAACATTGATTATAAATGCTGAAACCTGAAATAATTCTCGACGAGAACACGGGCTAAGTGTAAGTTTGTCTAAACAACAGTTAAAGAAAAACAAAAGCCAGAGATAATCCAAAATCATTGGCTGTGACACCACATCAAAGTGTCCTCCACTCCCCCTGAGCCAGCTGAGCAAAGATGGAGCCAGTTAACCCTTTCTTAACCCGACCTGCGAGAATCACATCACACAGAGCAGCCGTAACGCTCGGCTGAAGCCACGTGTAATTACAGCTCAGGAGATCGTCTCGCAGTCGCTTCGCTGCACGCCTCCCCTTTTCTGCTTCCTGTCAAGATAAAGAACACTTCAGCACCTTCGTGTGTGGACTCGCCCCCTCACACGGGGTCTACCGCCAGACCTCAAGCTTGTGGAGAGGAAAATTAAATAGTGATTAGGCTTTCCACAGCTCTGTTCTTTCACCGCCACTCTCCCGCTGTGTGTGTTTGTGTGTAATGTGTCAGGATCTTATGAAGCAGAATAATAATAATAACCTACAGAAGGCAGCTATGCAAATGCCAAGCCGTGACTCTCGCTGCACCTTAGCAGACCAATAAAAGGAAACGATAACAGTATGGTTGCTATTGAGCATTTCAGTAGAATGGGGATTCGACTTGACTTCATGTTCACTGGGAGTAAACTTTATGACACAAACTGAAAAGTCTTTGCACTGAGTCATTAATGCTTTTTATTGATGAGGGCTTGTGTTTGTGTGAGACACAGAGAAAGATATTGAACGGTCTTTTGTATACACAGTTGTTAAAGAACACAGTTCCAGTGATGCAGGGTGGCACTGTGTTGTGTAGTGCTTGATGTACAATATGCTGTGGTTTAAATGGTTTACAATGACCACAACAATTATTTCATGCCAAATCACGTTCTTGTGAGACTGGATATGAATGTGTTTGATTTGATCCGGATTACAAGAGATTAAACAAAAAAAATGCAGATTGTTAAAGTATTTTGTGGTTCGGTGATACGACATGTTTCCATTGAAAATAGGCCTTTTTGTAACTAATACGATTATATAATGTGCATTCGTGGCAATAATTGCTGTTCAGCCAGTGCCTTGTCTGCTCTGAAATAGACCTTTGAATCTGATTCGGCTGAGAGCAATAAAGAAACGAAAGTGCTCTGAGAAGCTGTCAAGATTCAGGTGAAGACTTTTGTTTTATATGAAGAAATTATGCTCATCAAAGAGAAGCGAATGAGAGACGTGCATGAAAAGAACAGCAGATTAGATCTGTGATATCTCAGTAACATTTGACCTGAGTCGCTAGCTGTTATTATTTTCAATGCAATCGATCCACATGTCACAGCTGTTGTATTTTACAATTAAGCCCCCTAGTGGCTAAAAATGTATCAACTTCAAGGTTAAAAGTGTGCTACACAGTTTTAGAGAAGTTTTTTTTAATCAGAGGAGAAGGATTCTTCTTTGACTGAAATGTTTATGAGTAAAGAAATAAAATAAACAAACTGAAGAAATAAAATAAACAAACTGTCTTTGTTTTCATGACTGAATAAACAAAATGACCTTTAAGTACAACACAATTTCATACTCTCTTACTTTGTATGTGGCAGACCCCGCCACCTTTCTAGCTTCGAACACTTGAAGAAGTTGAAGAAGAAGTTAAAAGAAAATATGTTACGAGAACCATCCTATGCAATTATTAATTTCCTGACCTCTCAGATTTTTCTTGCCACTAGATATTTGCCTATATTGCTACAGATACAAAGGGATATATGCAGCCCTTCATGCAGTGATATGAAAACTCTTGTTTTTGGCCATTATCATACAGTTTAAAGATGCATAGGATAAATCTGAATGATTCAATTCCCAGGTAGTTTGGTCTCAGTGCACTATGGTCCGATCTCTGTCAAGTATGCTGCCTCAGTTGCACAGTTTTCACAACATATCATTGCGGTTAGCTTCCTAATTGCCCCCCAAATCGGTCAGGCTCTTAGTGCAACCCCACGGGTCACGGGTCCTGCCCCCCAGGTTGGGAATAGTTAGTTCAGTTCAGCTTCAAAGGTGCACAATGTATAAACTGCCTTATAGGGCAACATAGTTTCATGCTGTTTTATATGTGGCGGACCCTGCCACCCTTCTAGCTTCAGACAGTTTTCTGGGGCCTTATTTTCCTCTGAGAACAGCTTGTTTATTCAGTTATGGACAAAATAAATATTTCTGAGTTTGTATTATTACCTCATTAGTTTGTTAGTTTGAATTTATAATGCTACATAATGCTCCTTTAACATCGCACAGCATTTTACAAGCACTTCAGTCTGGATAGTAGGGACCGGCTTATAATGATGAGCACCCCAGTTTTGTGTGTTGCTTATGTAACTTGTGCGAATGCAGGTCAGGGACTTTTCTGAGGGGGTCCGGGCTGATTTTTTATTAGTGCCTCACTCTCTCGCGGTGATAATTGAGACCATGTCGTGTTGACCCACAGGGGTTTGGCACAGCCTCCTCTCTCTATCTGGCTCGCCTCACGCCGCTCGGTGGCCTGACTGTATTAGGAGAATCCTCCCTTGTTTCTGGAGCGAGAGGCGGGCCTTTGGAGAGCAGGAATGCGCTGGAAGTTTTCCTGCGAGCTCCCCTTCACATGTTGAAGAGCGTCCGTCCCGCGCCTCGACATGGACCTGTGGCCGCTGCTGCTCCTGTGCGTCCAGCTCTGCTTGAGCTCCGGGTATGAAGGTAAGCGCTGACAAAGGCCCTCATTCACCTCCTGTGCGACTGGATTTGATGGATCCAGGACGACGAGATAATCGAGCAGCTTTATCTTCTTTCTTTTTTTTTTTCTTCTTTTTTTGGAGTGGTGGGAAAGTAGGAGACAGCAGCGGATCGAGGCTGGATTATAGATGAGAGGAGAAGTTTCGCTGACTTTTCGGCGCATGATGCGTTTGGGGTCTCTTCTCCTCACCGCTGGTTTCTGGTGAACCGCGGGTGTGTTTACGTGGAGGGGGTGGAGAGCGGGGGGAGTGCAGTGTGCATGTGGGGGACGTCTCTCTGCACAGAGCTCGGTCTGTGCAACCCTGACTTTTTCAATGTCTTTCTCCTCTAAGACATATCTACCATCTCATTGAATTAAACTGCTGCAAAGAACTGTCACATGTTGTTGGTGCTGCTCTGTCCGGAGGTATTCACAGGACTGCGCTGATGAGTTTCTACACTGGTGTTGTGTAAACACAGATGAACACACACACTCAAGTTGAGCTGCAGTGATTAGTCGATTAATTTATGAGTCCGGTCGATTTTTCGACTTTGTCAGGATGCAGCGTGTGAGAGTTTGCTGCTTGTGCTTTGTTTGAAATCATTATAAATAGAGCATCTTTAGGTTTTGGACTTAAGGTTTGAAAAGAACAGACCTTCGATGGTGTCACCTAAGATTTTAGGTACATTTCTTTCCAAATATTCTCATCTTAAAGCCAACAATCAACCAGAAAATAAAAATTGATGATTTGCTGCGTCCACAGTCCAACATCTGACTCCCCACTCATATGAATCAGAGCCTGTAGGCTGCAGCGAGGAGGTGAAATGACTTCAAAGCTCCAGTCTGGATGGAGCGTTGTACGTGTGTGCAGTCACAGTGGCTGTGTGCCTGTAGATGGTTAGAGAGTGGCTCACCACAGCTGCTGTATGATCATACAGGCTGAAACATGAATGTGAGCTGCAGAGCAGATTTACACTGACAGACTAAAAACTGCCTGTCGTGCTGATGGTCAGGACTCTGGTCTGAACTTGTGTGTGTGTGTGTGTGTGTGTGTGTGTTCATCTTTGAGGAGTTTATTTTACAGGGGAGTGTTTCTGTTTGTTCTGGTGGTCGTTTATCAGCTGAGTGTGCATGCCTCAAAATTGGCTCTCAGTGCACCAGAATTAATGTTTTTTTTTTAAAAAAAAAAAAGCTACTTTTTGCACCGTTTGGCCTCTTTTTTTAACAATGGAATTCTTCAAGCTTGTGTGCTTAGAGTTAAACCCGTCTACAGGAAGTCATCGTAAAAGCCCGATCATACTTTCCATGATGAATCTTGTACGAATGTGAGCATCTGGGGCAGATTCGTCCTCCACACACAGGGAGTAAGTTTGGGAAAAGCCAGCAGGCAACATCACTGGAGAACAGTCACTCTAGCGAGCACTCAGTCGTCTCTCTGCCAGAAGAAAAAACAAAGAGCAACACTCAACAGCTAAACGTAAATCCTGGAATCCTGGAAGAAATCAGAAACCAACTGTCCCTGATGAAGTACTCACCGCTTTGAAGTGCTCAGTGTAACAGGGAAAATGAGCTCAGAAAACAGCCATCCAAGTCATTATAGAGACTCTAACAAGAGGCAAAAATGTTAAAGCAACAGAATGTAGAAATTGGCAGTTTTGTGTGATTTGGCACAAAGTTGTTTTTTGAGTTAAAAAAAGGAGAGAGTCTGGTACAGAGCCAGACCTGGAGGAATAACCACCCCAAGCTACATCACAGTTTTACTCTGTTGGGATTTAAAAGTGGATTTATCTTCACTCCAGTTTATCAACCTGACTGCAGCAGGGATCCGCAGCGATGACCTCCATTATCGGGTGTTAGTGTTCTATAACGTTGCACTTAACTTCATGAGCGCAGCATTACAGCGAGAAGAGGGGAAAAAGAAGAGACAGAACCAGAGTCTCTGGTGAGTTCTGAGTTTCGTTAGAGTTGAGCCTAAATCCACACACACAGACATGTCCTCTGTATGTGCCATTGCTCACTAGCTTTTGGCTTGTGGACTGAAAAGTAATCTGGATGTTCAGGGTGAATAAGCAGTAACATGAATAAACACAAATGGACCCACAGTCAGATTTGTGTGACTAATGCAAGTGATGTTTTGCAGGTGGTGAGCAAAGCACTAAACGACACATTTATGCATCTGCTGGCTCAGGCACAAATGTTCATGAGGTAATGTTATAAAGCTGTATTCACTTTATACATCAACTTCCTTCCTCACTATTGAACTCTCTCCCGGAAGTTGTAGAGACAGGCGACCACATGAAACATGGCGTTACCTTGAGAAAACTTGTGGATTTCACCAGCTAGTTGTTAACTGTGTCCGTCTGATGTTTGGTGCTGATCTGGTAGCATACAGTTCAGTGTGTGAGCAGGAAAAAACAAAACAATGACCTAAAAGATGCTAGAATGCCTTTTATGTTGAGCTGAGAGTCACTGCTGAGTCAGGTGTAATTCACAGTGGGATCTTCTTTACATTACACATCGTCAGTTGGTCCACTGTTGATACTAAAACATGGATTGAGGCAGTGTTATCAACAGGAAAATAAATGCTAGACCAATAAAGTGGTGTGTGAGCTTCAAACTGTGAATCAGCATTCTGATCACTTCCTAAATGAATCATTCCCAATTAACTCTGCTGCTAACAAATGTCATTCATGCCAGTGTCTCTCAGGTTATGCAGTTCTTCCTCCCACGCAACTGACAGGAGATACACACTTAGCGAATGAATGACATTAACCAGGGACAGTAAAAAGATTTTAAACTCTTTTACTAATGAATGTTGTTAATACCGAACAGCCATGATCATTAAATGTTTGTTAAACAGATACACAGATAATTAGTTAGTATACAATGATTACATATGTGATGCCATTTATTGTGGCCCGTTATGGGTCCATCACTTTAACTACTTGGCATTTGTGCCTCACTGTAACATGTTAATGTGGAAACAACACAGCGGCAGCAGTTTGTTCCTCGGGGTCGTAAACTGCTGATGTGATTAAGGAACTGGCAGCAGACGTGTCGGTGCGCAGTTTAAACGGGACGGAAATCATTAGTGCTCCAAAAGGACTTATGTAACCCGGTAATCATGGTGTGTTGAACTGAGCGATAAAGAAATGACATCCCATTTTATTTTCTGCTTTCTTCGGCTCTGCTAGCCTGCAGCTACACTTCAACATTTACAGAGTGAGCTGCCACATAATGACAGTTTGTGTTACAGGCCTGCAGAGGAAAGCTAATTGGAATATCAGGCTCTGAAATTCAAAGCTGATTCACTCCCAGAGGTTTGTGAGGAAGGCAAGCGTCTCCGCTTCCTGCACTATTAACACTTTGGCATCTTTCTCGCTGTGAACGTCTTTGAAGTGGGAGAGGCGAGCAGGGGCACGATGCTGACTGCTGAGCTCACCTCATCATGGTGACGTACTTGTTAGATATAAATGCAGAGGAGTCAGATCAAATGTTAAAGGACAAATTCAAGGCCAGCCAATTATATCTAATGCTGAGCTGCAGAGTCTGCAGGTTCAGGCCCGCACAGTCGGTCCAGCCTGCGCCACCTATGGGAAAGAACGGCAACAGCAGCATCACTTAAGATAGGCAGATGAAGATGTCAAGAGGGGATGAAGGAAAAAAGTAGATATAGCCAATACTCCTGTTAATGTAATGGCCAGAGTGTACACCAGAAAAAGTTTTTTTTTAATTCCTGTTGGGTCGCTTAACATGTGCACAACACATGCATGTTGCTGGCGCCTTCTCCCACCCTGCAGGCCAGTTTATTGAAAAGATGACTTCACACACGACAAGAGGCTTGGCTCTGCAACATGTTCACACACTACACACTGTCCTCGTATGTCCTTTCCTCCTTAGTTATTTTTAGAGATGGAAGAAGTGCAAAAACTATCCACGAGAATTAATAATAAATGTTCTGTCTTTGGTTCTGTCTTGTATGTGACTGTGCCATTGTTCACTCATCGCTTGCTCAACACTTAAAAACAAGAAGATTTGTATTAGATTCACGTTTTATGAAGTCAGTCGATTTACTGGGAAACCCAAGTAAGAGTTGTTCATCAGAGAAAAAGATATAAATCTATTTATGTGATCATTACAAAGCTAAATGCACAGTATGTGATTTTGCCACTAGTGGTCTCTCAATCAGGGTCAAATAAAAGACATAAGTAGTGGGGGATTATGGGAGATGTTGTCTGTTGTTTTACTTGTTGAGTGTTTATTGTGGATATGAGCCTCTCAGGTCATACAGTCTGGTTAGGTGAAATGTTATTACAGGGCTGTTTCTTCTTCTTGGCTTGTCAGAAACTATTTATGGACTATGTGACAGTTATATGGCCGTTTGTTTGTCCTCCAGTAAAAATCTAGATGGACAGATCGTATAGACATTAAAAAGTAGAACTAAGAAAACACGCAGCCTCACTTGAAGAGAAAACAGCAGCTTTAAAAGAGAAAGAAGCTGTTCTGCTACTCATTTCTTGTAAGTGGTGCTAGTAATCAAAACTGCAGCATAAAGGCGTAAACTGCCACCGCTGCTGCTGCCACTGTGTCCTAATGGTGGTGTGGCGGTGCAGCGTGTGTGTAGACGAGCCAACAGTGTCGCCTCGTGGTAAAGCTGGAGCCTGCCGAGTGCGAAGGACTGAGTTAAAGTTGTAATCCTTTCAAGTCCCGGTCGATTTTGGCGACACCTTTGGTTACTGCTTGTACCGGCAGCTGAGGTTTAGTAATACAGCCAACACTCCATGAGCGTCTGCTTTGCAAGAAATACAGCAACTGATTAACAGCACAGCCAAACACACTCATGTTGTTTTGATAAAGAAAAAAAAAAACCTTGTTTCATTTTGTGAATTTTTACCGTGACCCGATTTCAAGCTGCACTGAGAGTGAGTCGATTTCAAGCCAGCAGCAGGACAAATAAATTGAATAAATAATTAACAGCTCAGGGGTTTTGGACTGTTGGTTGTTCAAAAGAAGCAATTTGGCAATGTCACTTTGGGCTCTGGGAATATTTTGATCAGCATTTTTTCCCATTTACTTTGTGACCTTTTAGACTAAGCTACGAATTGCTTTATTTTGGAAACAATCGATAATTAAAATTATCCTTAGAATAGAGAATGACCAGTGAACTATGAAGCTGTAATTAATGAGATTTAAAAAAAAATGATACAGCTGGTGCTTAGCAGAACTGCCGTAAGAAACGAAACACCATGATAACTCACATACCAGCCACATTTAGCCAAGTCAGCTAAACAATGACAGTCGGGTTCGTAGTATTCACTCGAAAAAGTTGTCAACTGATATCTTCATCAATGAATAAAAACCTGTTCCAGTCCTCTGAGAACACAGATTGGCGTCCTGTTAGAATGGAAAATGCCAGTCCCGGTCAGGTGACTGGATGTACCTGAAAACATGTCAGGAATTTGCGCACATAGTTTATGCAAGACATTATGGGGGCCAGGAATACTGTGCATATGAATGTAAATGTAGAGTATAAATGGCTCTGTCTGAAAACAGCCATAAAAAAATATAAAAATTGGCATGAAAATGTTGCGGATTATAATTGAAAAACTCAATTCCATGAGTTGATTTGTGTCTGAAGAAGAGAGAACTGGTTGGTCATCATTACTAACACCTGCAGGTGAATCAGAAGAGTAACTCAGTAGCTGTGGATGGTGCAAATTGCTGTTTTCTGTTGGCCTGAAATGGCTGCAGGTTGTTTAAGAGCTGATCATTTTTGTTTTTGGTTGCATGTGACTCGTAACTGATGTTCACTTTGAAGGACACACACACACACACACACACACACACACATATAAACACACCCTAACAAACATAAACACATACACACACACAAACACACACCTGTAATTAGTTTTCCACACCTTCCTCTGCCTGCCCACTTCGCCTCACTCAGGAGCTGACAGCGAAAGTTTTCCCATTAGACAGCTGAATCTGACTCACTCAGTATGTGGGTTTGCTCTGTACAATCCATGCTGTGTGATCCGACTGCTAAAACCTCAGAGCCTGTTGTGTGTGTGTATGAGATGGCTTGCGGCATTTTGGTCCCAGACAGCTTTCATTAAACTGACAGAAGAGCCATGATGAGGAATGGGGGGACGGGATGCGAGATGTGCTCATAGTATCAGGTTCACTGACCAACATGTGGCTGATATATGAAGCAGGAGGAGGGAGGAACACTCCTTCACTTGTGGATCCTGAACAGAGGACACATTCAGGACGGGGTTCATAACATCCCCTAGCCACCGTTGAAGACCCCTCCCCCGTACTTTAACCCCTTCCTCACCCATTACCCTCTTCTCTCTCTGCTATTCCTGCGTCCTGACTTGCTCCCTCTTCATCCTCCATCCTGAAATAATCCTCCCTCCTCATCACAATTCCCCTCACATTTGTCTTTTACCATCGTCACTCAACTGTGTCCTCCACGAGCACCGCAGCCACCACTGAGATATCTTTCAGTTCTTCTCGGATGCTGCTGGTTTATGGTCGATATTTCTTTTGCTCTGTCTGAGGAATCTGTTCACTTTTAAAAGTAGACTTAAAATGGTGAGTATGATCCATGTGAGCTATTTAGGAACAGAAAGTTTCAAAATAGTTCAGCTCTCTTCATTTCTACCACATAGGGGGCCCGAGCAAAAACATCCTCGCTGGATTGAGCAGAATGAATTTTTGTGTTCAACAGATTCATTTTCCAAACCAGCCTGAAATGATGATCTTTTGAGAGCTGGTGCATGTGGTTCGTCCAAAAGATCAATATCCCCCACAGCGTGTGGTTCAAA
Source organism: Acanthopagrus latus (assembly GCF_904848185.1). Taxonomy (NCBI): domain Eukaryota; kingdom Metazoa; phylum Chordata; class Actinopteri; order Spariformes; family Sparidae; genus Acanthopagrus; species Acanthopagrus latus. The sequence continues at coordinate 11,367,816 of NC_051047.1, forward strand.
TGAAAAGTTAGGCAATATTTCTAAGCCTGTTTCTTGGTGCTGTTTTGCAATGATGAAAAAAAAAATTAAAAAGCCTCACAGGTCAGCCCAGGACAGCGCTTTCAGGCATTGCCTAACATGTTAGATGCAGCCCTTTTCACCGTATTAGTTGCTTTTTCTTCTTTTCTTTCACCCCCAGGGTCAGGACACTATGGCTACGGAGACGACGAGGACTGGTATTCTCGAAGATATAAAGGTGACGACATGCTGAGTTTGACGCACCGCTGATACATTCATGCATACATAAATGCATACAAAATGGCTCGGAAAGAAATTAATTGGAATAAACCATAAACTCCTGAGCTAAAATCGTTTTCTGATAGCTGCTAAAGGTCTACTAGCTACCACGACCCACTAGTTGGTGGTCAAGCCAGTGTGTCGGTAGTTTGTAGGTTTAGTCTTAGAAAAGAGATTAAAATTTGTTTTTTGGACATATACTGTAACCTCAACGTACCTCGTCTTCGATACTACTCTGTTAGCCCCTTCAGGCTATGCAGCAAACTTTCCTAGTGGCCAAACCATGTAGGTAATTACAATGTCACTAGATGTTTCCAGCACAAGCCTCTGCCCTAAGATACACTCGCTGCTACTGGTCTGCTAATAACTGCAACCAACAAGCAATGGTCCAGTGTGTAAGTTGTCTAAAATTGCATTCAATTCATTTATGCACCCAACAGTTGTTATCAAAAATATTTTAAAGTTGAAGAAAAAAGAGAGGGATTAATACATATACTGTATATTAAATGTAACCTACCTCTGCTATGAGACTTCTCTGTTAGCTGCTAGCTAGGCTTAAATAGTTTAATGTTAAAGAGGGAAGCAAGGGATTATGACACTCACACTTTTTGGACATATCTTTTATAAATAAACTTCTGCCCTTTGATAGCCTCATTGGTCTGTTAGCTATAGACCGACAACCCTTTTGCCAACAGTACACTGTGTAACCTAGCTAGGCAAACTGTCCCACATCACATTTGATTGAATTAATGTATATGCACCAGAGTTTAAGATTTATAATATAAAATCTTTTAATGTTGAAGAGAAAATAGAGGAATTATGATATATGATAACACACATATTTGCCCTATGCATGCTAAGTTAGCTGCTAATGCTCTGCTAGCTACTACAACCCAACGGACAATTTAGCTAGCACACATCAAGTTGGATTAATTTGTCCCTGTCTGGTAGTTCAAGATGTCCCATCCAAAACAAAGTCATGTTTTTGCAGCCAGAGAAAAAAGCTGGTGATGATTTTCTGACATATTTGTCATATAAAAAAGATAACCCAACAGTTAACACAGGGCTGGAATTCATATGTAGGCTATTTTTGTATTTCACTGTGTCTTTAAAGCTGCCTAATTCATCGGCAGTTAGTTTAGCCAGTTTTGTAAACCAACTCTGTTACGTCAGCAGCTTCCAGCTTTAAATTCGGGGTCAGTTAGACACGGAACATTACTGTACAGGCCAAGCCAAACTCTCCCCTTGTGTAAAAGCTCAAATGTAGTATTATTTTCTCTTACCCCAGTGGTTGTGGTGACTTTTCCAACACACACACACACACACACACACACACACACACACACACACACACACACACACACACACACATATACGGAGAGAGTGGGAGCAAGGGAGGCTTACTGTGTAATGAAAACTCATTTTTATTCCAACTGGAAATTAGCCTGAACTGGTGCGTACGCTCCCCTCCAAGTGTGTGCATGTGTGTGTGCCTGTGTGTGTGCTTGTATGTTGGCCCGCACAGTTGAGTGTTTGTCCCGAGCCAGCAGGAAATCAACTGCAGATTTTGATTTCCCTGTATTGGAATATAAATCTTGAGGCCCCCTCAGACTTTTAGTTCAGTTCAATTCTGTCATTTAATTACCCAAGATAGGAAACGAGACTTGTAATCAGGGGCAACAAAATTACACAATTAGGCCGACAAAAACAGGAACCAGGAATCACTTCCCTGATGAGAGTTAAATCTGTACGATCAAATATGAAGCTACAGCCAGCAGGTGGATTAGCATAAAAACAAGAAATAGGGGAAAAGCTAACAAAATCCACCAACCAGCTCCTTTAGCTCTTACAGCTCACTGTTACTGAATATTGAGCTGGATTTTGTAACGTTTGGATAGATAGACTAAATCTTGGAGAGACAGTACAACCATAGCTGATAGATGAACTCAATAGTGTGATAGGTATCAATAAAGACCTTCTCTCTTAACACAGACTTTTGTCTGTATGGAAATATTCTCACTCTTTCATACACACACACAAAAACACACTTTCTGAAAGTGTTCTGTCTACACATCATCATCTTTCCTCAAGTGAAACTATCTCCTGTGCCTCATGAGACACTGTTGGATTATGGGAAGTTGCAGATAAGGTAATGAGAAATCCACCGCATCAGTCTGAGCTCAGATGATGGGCGGGTTTTCATATTTTCACACTTAAGTAGAACGTTTTTCTCCACTTTTACAGTCTTCAGGTAAGTGCCTTTTACTGAACCCTGACATTATCAACAGTTCCTCCCGCTCCAGGCCGTCCTATAAAAACATATGATTGCTTTGATGCAGCATAGAAAAAGGTCAGAGCAGCTAACCTTCCTCCATTTGTAGGGACACCGTGGTGTGCACCCATTAAGGTGAAACATGGTGACGTGAGCTGTCGCACACCCAGAGGCGAGCACTACAGGAACGTGATGGGGACGCGCTGCAAGATCCGCTGCAAGCAAGGCTACGAGTCCCAGAGCTCAGAGGTGGTGTGCATGGCCAGCAAACACTGGTCCTCCAACTACGCCTGTCGAGGTAAGAGCTCACATGTGAGCACTCTCACACATGCAGTATGCACTCGTCCACACACTCTCATGCTACTTTGCCTCTAGGAGTCGTAGTAACGGTAAGTTTGGCCCCAGTCCACTTTCAAACTTTTTTTTTTCCCACAGCTTTGAAACCACATCATGCTGAGAGGGAATTTTTTTTTTTTTTTTATGGATATTCTCCACTCAAATAATTTTTTGTGTGTGTAAATTAAGACTGCCTGTAGTTGATGCTCAGGACTGTGAAAATTAGTTCATGTTTATGTTACATGTATCATCAAGGTGTGAAACCCTCTTTGAAAACAGTATTTAAAATCACTCCAGGATACTAATGGAACTGCCACTACTATTACTGGTGTCACTGTGCAGTTAATCTCTAAAAGGCTAGTTCCTACGATACCTGAGAGCATAATAATTATAGCTGTTTTGAATTGACCCACTCGGAGGGAGAAAAACTGATTAGCTGGTTATTGCAACCGCCCCTCATATATACTGTTCAGCCACATCATCAAATCCAGTTCAAGTGAAAAGCATTGATCATGTTATAAATGCAATGTTCTGCTGGGAAACAGGTTCCCAGCATTCATGTGGAAACCATTTGCACCCACCACCCACGGCTGCAGAACATGTGCAGCCCCACAGGGCTTGTTCCAGGACGTCCCAGGGCTGCTCGGTCAGATTGTGATCTGGCGAATTTGGAGGCCAAATTGACATCTTGAGCTCTTCGTTCTATTCCCTCGGTCATTCTTGAGCAGTTTCTGCAGCGTGGTAGTATCCTGCTGGGGGGAGCACTGCCATCTGGGAGTGCTGTTGCCACAAGGGGGTGCGCTTGGTCTGCGACAGTGCTTTGGGAGGTGACGCTTGTCAAGTGGCGTCCTCATGAATGCAGAGAGCCAAGGTTTCCCAGCAGAACATTGCATTGTTACAAGATGAACAGTGTTATTCACCTGAATAATCTTTGTTTTAAATGATGAGGCTGATCTGCATGTGGAGGACTCAAACTGCCAAAATAAAAGATTAATAAAGAAAAGAAAAGGGTAAAGAATATGACAAAGAAAATGACAAAATAAATGATAAGTAATAAAATAATAATAAAATAATGATACAATGGAGATGGAATGGTGAAGTAAATAAGTACTTGAGTTAAAGGTAATTTTGATAACATGTCTTTGTAGACAAACGTTTTTTTCATAAATAATACAGCCTCAGAGATTGTTGTAAAGTATATGTAAAAATATTATCATGAATGTGAATTACTATTTAGAATTTAGAAATTAAGGCATTTTAGAAATTTTAGCAATGTGATCAGTAACACCTTTAATACAAATAAATGCAGAGACAAATTAAGCAGAAAAATCCATTTATGTCACATTTTTATTCTTCCTTTTTTTCAACTTTCCTTTTGGTGCATTTATTGGCATATTAATACATTAATTGAGCCATTTATTTTATTCTTAATTTATTTTGGATTTCAGCAGTTTCAGTCCTCCATACATAGACCTTATTCATCACTACTGCTATTACCTCTGCTGATCAATAGTCAGTTCAGGTTAAGCAATTCTCTGAGATGGTTTAGTGTTGATCAGATGTACAATATTTGTAATCCTGAAAAAATCTCACCATTTCTAACATACTGGAAAAGACCAGTGGTGAGTGGTTGATTGGTGAGGTTTGATAAAAGACAAAGATGCACCAGTATTTAAGAGATGGATCAAAATCTAAACCAAATTAAACAGAGCAAATCATGAACTCAAAGCAATCCTTCCATTGACATTGAGCGCTTTTTCTCTGGCAGAGATCCGCTGTCCCAAACTGAACATGCCTGCCAACGGTGGCTACAAGTGTTCGGACGGCTCCTACTTCAACTCCCGCTGTGAGTTCTTCTGCTCGCCGGGATTCAGTCTGAAGGGCCAGAAGACGGCAACGTGCCAGCACAGCAAGCAGTGGAGCGCTGGAGTGCCCACTTGTGTTGGTGAGACTGCGTGTGTTGTTGTCTTGTTGCACAGTTTCATCTCTCACAGAACACCGGAGGCTGCTAAGACCTTGGCTTCATTGTAAAAAAACATATGTAACATAAACATATGTAAGAAGTACTCCTCATAATACTGGGTTATATAATTGTTGTTTAGGACAGAACAGATCTGCACACATGTACATATACTGTGGTTTGTCTCTCATCAACAGAAAATGATGAATGCGTTTCACGTTTGCAGCCTCAGTCTGAGCCTGATAATGACTCGACTCTGATTTTCATGAAAAGCTGATCTATAAGTCTGCACTTAAAGGATCATGGCTGTATAGTCCTGCGAGCCTGTTAACAGCAGACATTCACAGGCTTTGTTTGTGTACAGATTCATTCAGAACTCCACTGTATCACCACTGTCAGGTCTTTTCAGTGCTGTTGGTGAAGTGACACATTGTGTCCCACATCTCTGTGTATGGACTGATAGAGCCTCATGTTCCCTCAGAGTAATGATTCATACTTCCTTTTCATTGTCACCTTAAAAATGTGTTTTGAAACAGAGTCTGTCTTTAGCATTAGGATTTGAAAACTATGGGAGAACGAAAATCCAGCTGTCTTTGTTGGAAATTGTGGCTGAGGGAATGTATGGAATGAGTGGAGGGAGCTGCGTCTAAGACTGGGTGGTCGCTTTTTTGCTTACATTAGATATTTGTGAAAGGCTCAATTGCATAGTGAGAGATGTGCATGAGGCTGTGTCAGGAGAGTAGTCAAGTCCCTCCACTTCAGGCGGACCACCATGGGACCTTATTACAGAAAAAATATGAGTGGTGAATGGCGAGACAAATGTTTGATCCCGTATGAATTGTGCCATGAATATGTCTGTCAATTTAGAAGACAATTTTTCTGCTTGAAAAAGTCACAGTTTGTCCAAAAAGTAATGAAATATAAGACTGTGAAAATAACTCATTTGAAAGACTGCACACACAACAGTCGGGTTATGGACGTCGTCTCATTTTGATATGTTTATTTATACACTGACAACCAAAATGTAAGTAATTCAAACACAATTGAACTGGGAACCAACATTGTGCCCCACCGTTGACTACTGAACAATTTTTCCCATTGTGTGCACCAGAGGTGATATCACAATTTAGCCCAACGTTAGCATAACTGTCCCAATCCTAATTTTATTTGAAAAAGTTTCCACTTCAGCAACCTCAACAAACATCACCCAAGATAGAATTATTTTTCCAAACTCATGAGTTCTCTCATCCAGCTCTTTTCTCTCTTGACGTGAAATGTGAAAACATACTGGAGAAGAAGATGTAGATTAAGTAAAGCAGCCAAACAGCATTATGTAGTAACACAATGACTGTCTGATCTAACATCTCCCAAATCAAACTCAGCCCAGACTAAACAGGTCGATCGCTGCACATTGCCCCAGTAATGCTGCTTCTTTATTTCCTCTGCATAATTTGTCAAGCGGTGAAGATGCTGACTTTTTGTTAGGACATTTAGCTTCAGCCTCAGACTTTAAGCAAGATATCATGTTCCAAGCTACCAGTTGCAATTTTTAAGAGATTTGTTATCTTTTATTTGTCTTCTTTTAGATAGAGTGTGCCTAAAACAATAAATAGGCAGCTGGTGACAGCGTTTTCAGCCAACACTAAGCACTGTAGGGAGGGTTATCATTTCAGCCGCCAAAATCAACAGTTGCCGGCTACAAATGAGAGGCTGCTTTTAGCTGCTTCTGTCTGAAATCAAAGACCAATGTTAAAAAATGGTAAATCTGCCACCATTATCCTTGTAAACTTTCCTGCAAGAGCAGAAAGCAGTAACCACACGGGGCTTAGAGAACACTCAGTTACTACTCTTCAGAGTCCACATTTTATATTATCTGGGGTCCAATTAGTAACATGTCTATAACCTGGACGATGTGATTTTCTCTTTCTCTCTATGTAGATATGGATCCTCCAAAAATCAAGTGTCCTAATGTGAAGGATAAGTGGGCAGAACCAGGAAAAGTGACGGCGAGGGTGACCTGGGACACACCAGAGGGTGTGGACACTGCGGATGGCATCCTCACAGAGTCAGTCTTTATCTCCACCAACCTTTTCAGCTTTTCTAGCATTTTGTTTCAGTTCGCTCTGGTCTGTTTAAGTCCTGATGGCTATGCAGCTATGAGCACGGCAAAATATTAAAGCAGAGCCTGTCTTTTGCAGTGTTATCCTCAAAGGGAAAGCGCCAAAATCTGACTTCCCAGAGGGACTCCATAAGATGTCCTACACTGTGTTCGACCGTGCCGGGAACAAAGGATCATGTCGCTTCACTGTCAGAGTGCGAGGTGAGCTTTTAAAAGCAGAGCTAGAGACAGAAGGCTTTTGATAATCTGTGTGGAGCAGGAGTTTCTGTGGGGTTTCATTTGAGAGGTGAACTCCCAAGAAATCACCTGGTAAGTGTTATTTGGCCCTAAAAAAAGGTGGGGGGAGAGACTAGAATCATTAAACTTCTAATTATAACAAATTAATTGGCGGTGCAGCCTGCATATCTTTTATCAGAGCACAGCAGGTCAGCTGAATATGCAAAAATGTGATAACTGTCTACAGGAGGGATCTTAATTTAATATATATTTCAATAATTACATGAAATAACATTTCCTTTGGTTTAAATAGAGCTTTTCTCTCATGGAAATTCCTTTCCAATAGTTTTTCTATTTGGAACTAGTAAAATGGTACCAAGTTTTCTGACCTCTATGAGAAATTGTTGTGCCTCGAGGAGGTCAGAGGTTCATTGCTTGAGTGGCCTGCAGCTGCTGCTTCTCTACAAATGAGATGGCCATGCTTCGTGGAGACAAAAAGCAATAGTGTCTCCAGTGGCCTTTGTCACCTTAAGTTGAACATGTCCAAGTTCAGAGTTTTCAGTTTCTAGTAAAAGCTGTAGCAAATAAGAATCAGATTACTGACCAAGAGTGTAGCAGATCAATTTAAAGTTTATCCACAGAACTTCTGTCCATCATAACTCCACTTTTTGGCCTTGGTCATTTATCCTATACAGACAGGGTGCCCATGTAATATTCCCTTGTTGTCCTTTTCCTCATGATGTATAAGGTGTAAAAATCCAATTTTCAGAGGATCCAGCCTTTGGGTTTAGACACACCTTATGATGAAGAGTGAGCTTGATTGTTCCAGTTCAAGGCACGAGACTTAAGTATCCATTTTTTACATGACTAAACTGTTATTTTCATCCTTTCATCCTGTAAAGAACATGAATGTCTTGAACAAATCTCATGGCGATCCACCCAGTAGTGCTGACTAAAGTGGTGGACCGGCAGACAGACAGAACAACCAAAACCAACCAAAACAGTTTCTTAGACTTTGTAGATGTGTACGTGCATAGAACACCAGTCTTCCTCTCTTGTTGCTAACTTTCTGCCTGTCATGTTTCCTCACATTTGTTCGTCTAAGTGCCCCCCTCTCTCTCTGTGCAGTGCGCCGCTGCAGTGAACTGTTTCCTCCAGACAACGGTTACATGAAGTGCGACAGTGACAGAGACAACTACGGGGCCACTTGTAATTTCAAATGCACCGGTGGCTACGAGCTGCAGGGCAGTGCTGCCAGAGTGTGTCAGTACGGACTCACCTGGTCTGGCACTGATACAAACTGTGCACGTACGTACTTCCAGGGACAACCTACAACCACTCAAACACACCTTTAACCAATCACACGCACACATGCTCTCACTCAGGTAAAAAGAGGGATATTAAAAACAGACAAATATTTATGACCTCTAGGGTCAGAACACTGATGACTCCTTTTCTTGCAGCAACCACACCTTCGCAGGCACGCTTCAACACTGCTCACTGCAAAACAAGATGTACAATTGAGTCAAAATGGAGTTTTGAAGAGACACTTTGCATGCCTTGACTACTTCCAAGTGGAACCACAGGGAGCATGCAACATAGTGATGAATGACAGAAAAAATATGTTTGAGGGGATTGTTTCATGGGGACATTTATTTTATTTTTACCTTACTATATTGAAAGGCTTAATTGGTGGCCTATGTCTAAGTCAAGTGTAAGATATAAGTATATACACTAAATGATACAAATGTATTATTTGACCAATTTTAAAGTTGTACTACATTTTCTTCTGAAGTTTTGATCCAGATTAAAACTAGGATTGGATTCCGTGATGTAATCTGATTTCAGAATCCTTCTTTCCCTTTTGAACAACCCATTTTCAAGATTTGATCCAATCCGATCAGATTACCTTTGAACAACTGGCCCCATGGGTGTTGCACTAATAATATGATCATCAGGGATTATTCCAAGTAATACAGCAGCCTAGAGAGTCATTTGCAGTGTGATCTCCAAGATGAAAAGCTTTGGTCCAAAAGTTCAAACAACTCTGGAAAACAACCAAAACACACGGAAAATAGTGTGAAGACAGTTCTCTGCACTTCCTCCACACTGTTAATTCCAGTTTTATTTTTACTGTTCCAGGGTTGAAATTGTCCTTTGATGAATTTTAAGTGGTATCTGCTTTAGTAATGACATTGAGGTTCTTATTTTTTTTCTCATGCAGTGTTCCTAAATTTGACATTCAGTGTTGCCAGCTCTCGAAAGAGAAACGAGTAACCAGGTCCATAGAAACAAGTCCAAAATAAACCCCTTGGTACTCAGAACAGCTCAAAACATGCAACTCTACCTAATATGAGAGAGAGAGGCCATTTGATCAACATTTGATGATTGTGGATATACAATATATGTATGAATTCATTTAGCATTTCATTCGTTTACTTTTTAACAAATTAGACTGGCCAAGAAAAAATGGGGAACAGATAAATGAATGAATGAAAATTAAAGAACTTTAATGAACTGACCAAATAATTAAATCAGTGTATCTGCAGAGAGCATTTGAGTCATGCCCTATGTGAGGTCGAATCCAGTCCTTCACTACAGTCTCTTCTCCCACTCTTAGTTATATTTATTACAATTTTCCGCCCACTTTGTCCTCGCCATTGTTAGCTAAGTAGTGGCATGGTGGTAATAAACACGACAGTGTCGTGTAAAGTTTGCCTACGAGTGCCAAACTGGTTCCATGTGAGAAGCTCGGTGGAGGAGAAAATGGCCCCTCTGATGACCATCGATTAGACAAATCAATACTGGACGCCCATCTATTGAATGAGTGACACGTGAAAAAGTCGAGGATGTGAGAGACAGTGTTGCAGCTTCTGTGCAAGAAACCATAAGCAATTTATACTCGATGTGTCAAGCTGAGTTCACTGTTGAATACACTGCGAGGCTGCACAAGTTCCTTATCTGATTTCACTGCTCCGACAGCCCCGAGGAATCAAACCCTGCAGCATATCACTGGGATCTTGTGCTGCATTAACTCTTGTGTTCTTGTACTGCGTGTCACATCTTCTCATGTCACCTAATTGTCATCCTAACTGTGTCATCACAGCCATGAACATCAACGTGGGAGTGCGTACGGCCGCCGCGCTGCTGGACCAGTTCTATGAGAAAAGACGGCTCCTCATTATCTCGGCCCCAACGGCTGCCAATCACAATTACCGCTTCCAGATGACTAACTTACAGGTGAGGCACGACTCACAGGGAGATCATGAGCTGTATGTGAGACAGAAGAAGGAGAGCGGGAGGGAAGAAGTGATGGAAAGCAATACTCTAATTTGTCTCTTGCTGCTCACAAACAGGGCTGCGGTGTGCTTCTTTCTCGCTCAGCTGCCTAAGTGGGACAAAGCAGTGAGACAAATAAAAAAAAAAGGGGGGGCTGGGGTGATGAACAGTAAACGTCGAGATGATGAATAAACGACGCAGACACCGGCTTTGATACGCTATTCTGGGGCTGGATGTGTCCCCAGGTTGTCAGAGACCATTAAGTCAGGGCTGTGTTTTAACGCTGGACCTTTTGAAAGTGACGTTATCAGCTGAAAGACAAGATCATGTCTAAGGACAATTTGTGAACGACATGAGTGATCAGTCCTGGAATCTGGTGGGCAGTTATCATTATTATTACTAGCTTGCTCTAATCAGATTTATACTGATGAGCTGATTAAAACATTAAAACAACTATTGTCTTGCTGTTACTATGGCAGGATTTATTTTTAACTCGTTTTTTGTTGCCTAAGCCTAAACAAATATGCCTAAACCTAACCCAGTATTGTTTGTGATGCACCACACCTGAACACCAGGTGCGCGTGTGAGCGTGTGATATAAACTGGAATCACTTTTCTTTCGCCTGCATGGGAATCAATAACAAAGCTCCAAAACAACAACATTTATAGATCAGTCTCTCTGGTTCTTTCTCCCTCGTGTGGACAGCACGCTCAGTGTGGACTGGACCTGAGGCATGTGACAGTAATTGAGCTGGTTGGGACGTACCCGGCACAGATCGGCCGAATTCGACACACACTGTTGCCCCCGTTGCTGTCGCTGCAGCTCAGGTAGTCACACACACACATGCACACACACACACACACACACACACACAGACACACACACTTTCACAACATGTGTCTTTGGCTCGTTCCAGCTGCTTACTGAGCTGATGTGCGTTTCCTAGGTTACTGCTCCAGATTCCTCAAAGGTCTTTCCAAATGGTGCTGGTAGACAAGCAGGGCACGGACAAGCAACGCTACCCGTTCCCGATCACCGCGGCTGAATTATTCACCACCATCGACACCTTCCCCCTCCGCAAGGATGAGATGGTGCTGCAGCAGGAGGCGGGTCAGACCTGTCAATCATAAAACCCTGGACACTCTGCCATCCGTGATCCTTTTCCTCCTCAGTCGGTCAAAGCAGACAGGACCCACTCACATCTTCTGTTTCTTTCTACATGTCACACACGTCTACCTGAACTAATTCAGTCCTGTATCCACAAGGTGTGAGTGTGTGTGTGTGTGCGTTTCTGTGTGTGTGCCATCAAAGATCGAGACGTCAGTCATGGCGCTGACCTGAAGCAAGATTGGTTAAAGAGACGTTACTAAATGGAATGGGTCATACAATACATTACAATCATATTGATTCCTGTGTCTCGTCTATCTGTATGTTTTATTATTATTATTATTATTATTATTATTATTATTATTGATATTTTCACAACAGAAATATGTTTTTGTATGAAAAGTCTTTTTACTGTATGAACTGGAAAACTCCTGTCGCCTGTCAAGTATTTATGTCCCACTTCTCTCATAATGATGAATTCTGTCACTCTCTGGAACACTGTGTGTGTTTTATGTGCAGGACAGGACAGTGATTCAGCTCTGTTTGTACACTCTGCCTCTGAATTTACAAGACACTGATTAAATATGTCTATCATTGAGAAAGTGATCCGAAGTGTGTCAGTGCGAGTGCAAGAGATGAGCCTGATCCCCTGAAGACAAGTCAAGAGAGAAACGGAAGGAGGAGGAAAGCATGGGTTTCTACAATCTTTGACGAACAAGATGAATTGTAAATGTTTTGTTTTCGTAAAACAACAAATAGGTTATTTCATCTATTTCATCCAGTACAAACATTTCAAAGCAAATTCCAGTATCAAGTGTCATTGTCATTCTTTAAAGCAAAAGTATATAAAAAAAATGATGTTGAAGAGTTCGAGTAAGAAACTAGATTCCATTCTCGTGTCTGCACGGTAAATATAAAGCTATTGCCAAAATCTGGTTAGCTTAGCTTAGCAGATAGACCAGTAAGTAACTGGCCTTGTTCTGCTAAAAGGTAAGTATCAGCCAACCAGCACCTCTAAAGGTTTGTTCACACAGAAAGCAAAGCTTATTTTTTACATTTTGCATGAATTTGACAGTGGAACGTGGTTATCCCCCCTAATCATCCAATATTACAGTGGCCCTGAGAGTCAAACACAAGAAAATTACACTAATTGCTAAAATAGGACAGAGCCCAAGTGCCATGGGACAGGTCAATGCTATTACCTTTTTTAAAAGTATAGGTTTTGAAGTGAGGCTGTGCGAGGTACTTACCCACAGTCACTTGTATTTGACCTCTGAGTGAACTCAGAACTCAACAGAAAAATCTGGTTGTTCCTGTTATTTTCCTCCAGCCTTCCTCCCCTTTAGCTTGTCTTCATATGTTTGTTCACAAATTTTGCACTCAACTAACACTGGTGTTCTTGGATAAAAAGCATGAAAATATATTTTTTTATAAATGCAAAAGGTAAACAAACAATTTTCAGTGTCCAATCAATTTCCTCTATCAGAGAGGGGTGTATTGTTGCAGATCTGGCTATTTGATAGAACACTGTGCTTTTCTAATGAATGTTTACATGTTCAGAGAAAAATAAATGGATTCATTTGATGGAGTGTCAAAAAACTACAGTCAAAAAGCACCAACTTGGTTTCTAGGTGTACACTCACAAAGGCAGCGCCATATCAACAGCTCCATATTGGAGGCATTCAACAAAAAGGCAGTCAGACAGTCTATGGAAACGTGTGTGTTTATTTCAAAATATTCCTGTAACACATCTGGGACAAAATCGGCTGGAATACAGAGAGTTTGATGCTTGGAAACCAGACACAACAGAGATAGTACATGCTGCACGTCAAGAGTTTCTTCTGTAATCGGGTATTGCACGAGCCTCTCATCTAAAGTATGTTGCACAGTGAACACCTTGTTTGATTATTACCACATGTAATTGTGCAGAGTGAAACTGTTTTGCTCCGGGAGTTCGGAGCAGGTTTACCAAGGACAAGCGGACGAAATTGGCATTCCACATGAAAAATGATTGTACGGGGTTCAACTTGAGAATAGTTTCTGTGAATTGTGTGATTCATCACAGGATGGTGGCGCTCAGAGCCGCGGGCGACAGGGACAAGGTGACTGTCACTGACTCATTATTAGGCTTCCCCTGAGATGAAGGCAGCTCGCCTCAGTGCTGACTCACTCTGTAACACTCAGCCCCCATCTCAGGGTTCCTGGGAACGCTCTTCACACATCACACATCTCTTCTGAGGTTAAGGTGATGACAACGTTATCAGTGCTTTAACATAACCTTTCTTTTGTTCATCTACCTCTGTTTAATCTAATACCATGCAGTTTTTTATTATCACACTGATACAGTGCTATGAAAATTTACATTGAAGCTAGGCTAAATCATGTAATCTGTCTTCTTTTCAAGGTAATCCGTCGGTTTTCATTACGTCAACCAGAGGTGGAAAGTAACATACACAAGAACTCTCATTTCTGGAAGTGCATTTTTTTTTTTTTTCGAGAACTTGTACCGTTATATCAAGTGCTACGAATCAACCAACAATTGTTATCTCAGTGAACTTAGGTACAGCTTTGAGCTAATCGCTACCATCAATATGGGCACATGGTCACGAGCACAGCGTTGACATGCTGATGTTTCTGAGGTGTAATGTTTACCATCTTAATTTAACTTGTTAGCATGCTAAACAGCGGCACCAAACACAAACCACAGCTGAGGCGGATGAGAACGTCATTAGTTTTGCATGTATTGGGGAAAAAAAAAGCTTTGACCTAACGACGATGCCAAAGAAACTGCTCATCAAGGACATTTTTCACCACCGTGGGACTAAATGTCCTGGGCATACAAGAAGTCGACCTCATGGCGGCACAAGAGGAAAAGCCAGGTTTTGGCCATCAAATAGTTGTGGAGACGGACGACACTGACACATGAAGATGCCGGTGTGGCTGGACAGGCTCAACATTTGATGGTTTCCGCTTTTAAAAAAATGCAAACTTGTTGTTTTTGCTGGTTCAGTTAATTGGGAATTGAGTGTTTTTAGGTTTGAGCCCATCTGTCTGCAATGACAGAATGGGAGTCAGTACATTTACTTAAACACTGTATTCAAGTACAAATCTGAGGTACCTCTACTTTACTGGAGTATTTCTATTTACTGCTACTTTATACTTCCGCTCAACGACATTTTGGAGGCAAATTTTGTAGTTTTTACTCCTCAGCATTTATTTGATAACTTCAGTTGTTAATTACTTTGTAGACTGTAATTGGTATGGAATTAAGAGAGAACGTATTCCAATAATTAAGAAAATCCTTAACAGTAGATCCAATAATGGGTCAACCATAGTATATCATATATAGACAGAATATTTGTTGGCAGAAAATGACTTTTAACACCAAGGTATATCATATATCAGATACTTTGAGTATTTTACTCAAGTACTATTTCTATGGGTGACTTTCAGTTTCACCAAAGCAAAATTTAACACGACATCTTTACTTTTATTCAAGTATGACTTTTAGAAACGTTTTACAACACTGTTGGTCGGGCAACGCAAATGCAGACATTTGAAGACGCTGCCTACAGCTATAAGAAATGTGATGGCCATTTTTCACAAATTGTCTTGCAGGTTAAAAATCACCAATCAAGTAATCAAAAAAATATTGACGAAGTTTGTTGCAGTCCGAGTCTTTTGCCTATATTCTGACATCAGAATGTATACTTTCACCCTGAGTAGCATGCTGTTTCTTCAACCACAGAGAAACCTATACAGTAGGAGGCTACTCCATTTTAACAATATCTATCCGTCTGAACAAAAGCTTATCAATAAAACATGGTTTCTACTTTGGAGAGCACTGGAAAGTTGATAATAAAATGATAATTGACAATAAAATGTGATGTTCCTTCCACATTAATCATACAGTTTGTATCTAACCTGAGAAGTCCTCAAAAGTGCTACTACTGTAATTCCACAAGAGTAGTTTTTTCTCACAAGTGACCATCGTTCTGCCTCAGTATCAATAAAGTCAAGTCAGAGTACAAGAACTCGTCACTTTCCACCTCTGTACGCGACAGCTTGTATGGGGATGAATCTCAGCATCATCATGTGCTTCAGACCAGGACGCAGCTCTGTCTCTAAGTCTCTACGTTACTGATCAGCGTCTCGTCTAACGCCTTACAAATGGTCTCCGTCATCTGTAACTACATGCAGATATGACTCTGGTACGTGAATCACAGGGGCGAGGACGGAGTCACGCCAGTGTGCTTATTCGGTTAGTTAAACATACATCACATGTTTTCATATACAGCAGTAAACAGCAGTGCTTGGTCAAGACTAGATGCTTTTGGGGGGGGGGGGGGGAGATGAGATCTGAACGGGGGGAAAGAAGTCGGGAGAGGGACGGCCTCTGTTCCTTCATGAGTTTTGGACCCTTCACTGTTCTGTTTGTTCTTGACGGTTCCACTCCTCCAGTCCTCTCCTCTCTCCTTCATGTTACTTCTTTGTCCTTCTCCTCTCCCTCTGTGAACCTCCTTCACCCTCTCTGCCTGTGCTCGCGCCCTGCTCATGAGTTGCACTTGCGCATGCTGGATCGCAGCATCAGCGTACACTCGTGGGGGACTTCGGGGTTCTCAATCATGCGTTGCCACAGCCGCTGTTCCTCCCCGTATGAGTCCATCCAGTCTACCTCGTTCCCGTAGCTTTTGCCTTGAAGAGGGATGAGACAAACACACATTTGTTTTACTTTGTTAGAGCTACTAGAGAGCCCTGGGGACGTGAACAGTCTCCAAACAATAGTTGTTTTTAAAAATTGTGTCTTTAGGTGACTTTCTAAATATAAATGAATGAATTCAGCGTCATCACGGTGTCATGAATACAGCCACACCAGAGACACCACAAGTTTAAGTCACAATGATGCATATACATTTCCAAACCATGCAATGAAAAGGCAGATAATAAAGTAAAACCATTTGGAAAGTCCTTTAGACCTTCATGTCTCCATCAAAACAATACTGTACAATCCTGATGAAATCAGAAAAAAAACAGAGTAAAAAGTCTGTATGGCCGTAATTTAAAGGCTTTGCTGGTGTCCATTTACCATGTTCCAGCAATATCTACTGAAGTTAGCATGCTAACCAGCCAGCAACATACTCTGTGCTCCTCTTCTACCATGCCTGTGAACACCATCACTCTCCTGGTGCTCTGAGCTCCTAGTCTGGACCGTTAGATGCCCGGCTTATCAAGCTAATTGGCTAATGGCAGCTACAGTTAGCAGCAGTTAGCGGTTACTATGTTGATATGCTCACCCCAGTTTGATTGAGTATGAATTCTTGGCCATTTCTTGCATATTTAACCTTCACGTTAACGTGTTCATTAGTGAGCTTTAGGGATGCTAGTAGGTAGATTCTGTGACCTTTGGACTAAGCCAGGCTGGCTGACATTATGCTATGCTAAGCTAACTGGCTTCTGGCCTATGTGGGCTGTTTGCATGGCACAACATAAAAACTGAATGCATTCACGTATCATTATAAGCAACGATATCAAACATATTGAACCGTTTCCTTACATACATAAAATGTATTTTTTCACCTTCTCTACATCAGAATATTTGAGGGATTCTGTCGAGCAGTTTCTTGGAAAACAGACACTCTACAATACAAAAGAAAATGGGCCTCACTATCCACTTGTCCCAAATCACACAGCTCACACAGTCTGTTTTCTCCTTTGAGTATTTTTCAATCTGCCAACCTCAATAGCTGGAGGAAGAATACCGGCTCCCAACTGTGCAACAGAGGCTTTTACTTCCAGACACATTACACATCACTCATGACTCAGGACTATTGTTTGGTATGTATATTTATACGTTATGTAGGTCTTTACAAGACATTTCCTTCTTTTTACTTGATCAAAGCTTATGTTTATTGAGTGAACATAACAGCACAAATTATTCCAACCACCAGCCTTCTCAAAGTTCCAGTAAAGCCCTTTAGCCCACAGAGATTCAGAGATTTTAACCATCTTATTTCAAATTCTAGCAAGACTTTGACCTCATAAGAAGAAAACACACACCTGTGCCAGCTCCCAGCCTGACTCCGCCCAGGAAGACATTGCTGGCCAGGGCTTCTTTGTCCCACACTGTGAGCTCCAGACAGACGTTGTTGAGGTCTCCGGGCTGCAGGCCGCAGTAGGTGAATGTGTGGTTCCACTGCGGGTTCACAGTGCGTCGCTCCACCACTGTCTTGTGCTTTGTTGACTTGTTGCTGTCAGGAAGGAGGTATCTGAGGAATAAGAATACAACTTTTATTTACAATGCTCAGGCTGTGTTATATAAAAAATTGAGCCAAGAATGGCACCTTGCTATGTTGCTATTTTGATAATATTCTGATTACTTGTTCAGCCTTAAAAGTCAATGCTTCTTGTCGGAGACATAAAAAACTAAAAAGAGACACAAAACAACTACAAAGAGACATAAAATGACCATAACGATACACTAAACTACTACAAAAGAAACATGACATGAGTGTAAAGAGACAAAACAACTACAAAGAGAATCAAAACAACTACAACGATACACAAAATGACTACAGAGACACAAAATGAGAACAAAGAGAGACAAAACAACTACAAAGAAAAAACAACTACAAAGACAAAAATAACAAAAAAAGGAGACAAAGAAAGACTACAAAGAGAGTTAAACTACTATAAAGAGACACAAAACTATTACAGAGAAACAGCTAAATGCACCTCTGAAATGTACAGTTACAGTTAGCAACTCTTTCTTGATATTGTTTCATATTAGAATATTGAAAGTAATTAACTTGGCATCTATTTAATACAGCAGTTCACAATGTACAGTTTATTACTGCCAAAAATGAACAAGCTTCAACCCCGTCCCTGAAGGGAGCATCTCACCCTTTCACAAAGGGATCTGAGGTGCCTCCAGACTTGACAGCAGTTAGATTTTTGGCTCCTTTGACTAGCAGCTCAACCATGCCTCCTTTAGGCAAAGTGAAGTTGCTCGTCTTCTTGCTTTTCAGGAACCCTTTCTTCACTGAGGGGAGAGGCAAGCAGGCAGAGAGAAAGGATGAATAAAACAGCTTCACTTTCAAGGTTCAGGTCTATTTTTGCGACACACAAACGACAAAAACAGTGTCGTAAAAACTCTCAAGACGTGAGTAAAATGTGCGCACACATTTACATGCACCTTGTGTGTACACAGATACAGCACATACACTCAGGACATGTACTTATGATAATATGCCAGCACACTTTTTAGTTTTTAAAAAGAAAGACAAGTGTTCATGCAGGTGTCACAAAAACATAATCTACCAACGCTGTATGTAAAACGATAAAACTCAGTATTAAGAAAACTGGATGACAACTGACCAAATTTCAGGGCTGGAGTGTGTTAATGATAACAGGCCTAAGTTAATTCTAAACAACAACTTGTTGACACAGGATGCCCACTGATGAACCAAATATAATATAATTAATACCAAATATAACACAAAATCATTCTTTCTTATAAAACAGTGTAAACATGGCACCGCTTCGTAACAAGGCGATACTGCCAACATCGATGCCACTTCAGGGAAAAATAGAGATATTTTGTTGTTCTAGCAGTTTGATCCTTTTCTCTTCACAAGGTTTGACACATTATGAGTGAGAATAGTATATGTAAGATAAAGGTCATCACAGTTGTGTATGTACCTTGTACTTGGTCCAGAGGCAGCATGAGGTTCTTCTCCGCAGGTATGTACTTTAACACGACAGTCAGTTCTCCCTTATACTGCATTGTGGAGTCCATACAGCTCTCCACCTACACAAACACCATCAGCAAATCACTTTAAAACACTTGTCCTTGTGAGTGCTTGTGTGAGAGGAAGACAACACAACACACAGCCGAGTACGCTTCCTACCTTGGGCTGCAGAGCGTACCACTCCTCTATCTGGGAATCAAACTCCCAGGAGTCAAAGGTCAGCTCCACCTCGCCCAGGAAGCTGTTGTGCCCAAAGCGGTCGTGGTGCCACACGGACACCTGCAGGGTTCGCGTCTCCAGCTGCGAGTGGCTGATCACATACTGCACAGCACAGGGCGAACATGGGCTTAGCGATGTAAAGTTGAAATATGAGTTTGCAAGTTTGTGCTTTTTTCCATCCACTCACCCTCAGATTCTCGTTGAAAACAGGATTAATGGTGTTGGCCTTGATGCTCGTCTTCCTCTTGCTCTGCCGTGACGTGTCTGGCAGCAGGTAAGTCTTCACATAACTAGCACGAAATGAAAAGACACGGTGACTCAGTCAGGTTCGATTAGAGGAGATGGCGACTAATAGCTCTTGTTTATACAACAGGGGACATCAGCTGCCGGTGATTCATTGCAGCAGATCTCATCATCCACAGAGCAGTTCATATAGCAGGATATGTGGACAATAAAATAGGGATAAATATTAGCTATAAAAACAGCTCGAACAAAACACTGTGAATTCAAAAAAAGAAGATGACAACCCCTGAAATTACATATGTGGTAGATAGACACATTGCTCTAATATTTATGATACTTGAGAGTTTTGCCATCCTCATACAGGTGAAAAATATAAGATAATATCATACAAGAGCAACTATATGCTGAAGTAGCCAAACGCAGCGTAATCTGAAATTGAGAATATCTGAACACAAAGCAGTCGTGAGAAATAAAAACAAACTGCGAAGCACTGCAAGAAAGAAATCCTGGTTGTGCTGCTTCCCTTTAATTCACAGGGTATTGAGAGAGTCACTCCTAACCCTTGAGCTGGAAACACAGCAATCAGTTATTGAAAAGGGAAGCACACTGGATACACACTCTGATCTCTTTGGTGACACATGAGACTATATTCCATTTATGTAGACATGGTCTCTCTGTAGCTCGAGGTGAGCCTCTCCTGTCCTCCCATCCCTTGTTAATTAGAATTCTGTAGAGTGACCTCTTTTCTCCTTGTGTTTGTTCCACTTTTTTCTATGAATTAGATCATTTTTTTTACCATGTTTATGACATTTGCTGGAATTTCTGTCAGAAAAAATTCTGACTTTCGCTATGTAGTGACATGTATAATCCTCCTCTAAAATATTTTTTCTACCAGTTCAATATGTATTTTATGAGGAAACGTTTGCACTTTGTTCTGTCATCCTATGGAACCGTATACATGCTGTATCTAGTCTGTCGTACTGTTTATAATTGCACGCCACCATTGCCAGGAATTCTATGTGACGTGGCTCAGACAGAAATGCAGTGAAATGTATAAACAGGTGAGTTGATGTTTGTTTTACTCATGTTACACTCACTCACTCTGGCTGACTTCCTTCCTCATTCTGTGAGGATCATCAATCATCAGTTTCTTCCCCAGGAAGTTATAGTGACAGGAAGGCTGGGCAATATATACAATAAGAGACTGTACCGTCTGAGATTCAGGATATTGTTATATTGTGATATGGAATTAGTGTCATCTTTTCCCTATTTAAAAGGCTGCATGACAGTAAAGTGATAGAATTATAATTTTCTGACTGTTCGGAGTGAAAAGAAAAAAAATCTCACTGTATTAATATTTCTGGAATGGCATTTGGTCAAAAATGTTGTAATATTTGATTGTGTCCAAGTCCAAGCATTTATGAAGTGCTTTTGAGGAAATTTCAAATTACTGTTGTATATATTGTGGAACCGGGAAAAGGTCGATATCAATTGAATCTGTGCGTTCAGTATGTAGAGGTAACTGTACCTCCGTCAAAGGTGTCATCTGAGAAGGTTAACATCATTTGTCTTTAACATGTTCACAAATAGAAAATGAGTCTCTGTTGTTCAGTTTCAGCACTTAATAATGAGCCAGCCTTTATAAATGTTTCGTAAGCTAATCACACTAATGTTCATTGTTGGCTAAAAGAGTAGATCTATTCATTTATTCACATTCACCACTGCAGATTTAATGAGTTCTTATTAGCTGAGTATCTGTGTAGTGTATGTGTGTGTGCGTGCGCGCTCATACGCATCCGTGCGTTGCTTCCTCTCGTCCCCTGTTGCCAGGTTGTGACACTCCTTCACCACGACATTGAGAGCACCAGTTTTGTAGCTGTAGCTGATGTTCAGCAGGATCTCGCCGCTCACCCTGGCGTTGCCATAGTCACCGGTCTCACTGTACATGCTCATCATGCTGTTTATACTACTCTGTTAGGCAGAGACAGAGGGATAAAGAGGCAGATATGAGAGGGGGGAGAAGGTCAGAGGAGGAAGAAAGGGTTGTATAGGTGGGGAAAGAAAAGAGGGCAACACATGTGAGACATGAAAGCGGAAAAACGGGATGAGGGAGAGAACAACAGCAGCATCTAAAGTGTAACAGAACGCTGATGAAACATTGTGGAAATACAACAGCTGCAGCCTTGAGTGGAATAAAATATGTGGCAACACATGGTGAAGGTTCTGGCTCATGCTATTTGAAATTGTACACTGCTACAACTGCATCCCCACAAGGTAGCACACTTCGGCCGCCAGACTTCAAAAGATTCACTGGCCTGCGGGACACACAGGGGTGAGACGAGGACGGCCTAGTACAGAGGAGAGATGAGCCGAGCCTTCATGAGGAAGAGAACACGGTGATTATAAGTGTTTTAATAACACGTAAAATCTGATTGTAATACTTGAAATCAATATTAAATGTCACAATTATTGTATCTTTTTCTAACATGAGTCAGTGTAATTAAATGAAATAACTTTGTAAACGTCCATTTTATCTCGATCACTCTCAGGTGTATTTCAGGATTTCAGTGGTCCAGTTTGAGACACTGCTGCTACTTGTACTGGAACCAATTTCAGCAAACCACAGAAAAATCGCTCCCGTTGTGAAAACATGAATGATGGACGCCTCCTTTACAAGAACAAAGTTTTGAGAGCATCACACACAATGTGTAAAACAGAAAAACAATATTACCAGTGAGTAAGATGGCTGGCATTGATTGGTTGGCTGGGATTTACACCCCCACCCCTTATTTTCTTGATTAACTGAGTGATTGTTGGTCTCCATCACAGTTTTTTTTGTGTTCGCATAAAACAAACTATGTATTGTTTGGCTGGCTATCAGTCCAAAGCCCAAATTATTTTCAATGTATTATCATGGAAGACAAAGAAACACATCTTCAGAATGAAGAGGAAGAATAAATAGGAAAGTAAGAAAACAAAACAAACCCCCAAAATGCAATCATCAAGTAACAACTCTCTGTGAGAAGAGTGACAGCAGCCAGTTGTGTGGTCTTGTTATTACCAGTCACATTCAGAAAGTTGACTCTCTTATAACACCGGCTGTCCAATAGTGGATTGACCTGCGCGGCTGCACCTCCTGAGTTTCACAGATTACCAAATTAAGACGCAACAATTCATACGGCATGAAGTCCACCTATTGTATTTCATGAACAAAAGGTACCGGATCAATACATCCACAGCAGGTCATTTTGTCCGGGAAAAATCTCTTGGGAAGCAGACCATGATGGCTATTGTAGCTGTGGACAGGACATAAGTGGTATAATCCAGTGATAATAACACTGCTGTCTGCAGTGAAGAAGCCAGAAATGAGCCTTCCTCACTTATTTGCTGCAGGGAGCCAGTGTGATACTACATTAATGTGAGGAGCTCAGAGTTAATGGAAGTAGATGTAGCAACTTGAGCATCACACTTAAGAAAAGGCAAACACACTCCGATCATGCAGGGGAGTTCACAATATGTGTGTATATCCAGGAACAATCAGTGTTACTAATGTGGTTGTAACGTTGCTGTTACTGTTCTATAATGCAGTGGTGTGGATGAATGCATGCACGAGCGCTGAAGGTGGAGACTTACAGTCTCAGCATCCGAGTCGGGGACATTGAGGTACCCCCACCTTCTCTCCGAGCAGGGAGTGGAGGACTGGCAGCCGATTCATTAGAGAGATGGAGAGATAAATGGTGGTGGGGGGGGGGGAAGGAAGACAGGGGGAAAAAATAGAGGAACAGGAGAGAGAAAGAGAAAGTACTAAGCTCTTTGACGTGTTAGTGATAGAGGCAGACCCTGAGCACAGACCCCCGGCCCCGGAGGAGGAGCTGCAGAAACCACATTACACATGGTTACCATGGTGATTATCAGAGGAGACCACAGAGATTACAACTCATCTGGAATCATCTGTGAAATCAGCGAGGACGCACACAGGGCGGCAGTCGGAATGAGGAAGAATGGCGATGAGTTTATTATTATCTTATCTGGTAAGTCATTAAATATTTATATTTTCAATATTTAAAGCATGACTTCCGGTGATGCTGAGGGGCGGCTGAAGGCACGACAGAGGCTGAAATATCTCCGCTACTAGACGGGTTGTGATGAAATGTTTGTACGGACCACAGAGGATGATTCTTATCAACTCCTCTGACTTTTCATCTGGAGGAGACACCAACATGTTGTTGCTCATGGCTTTGACTGGAAATCATCGACTGGACTACGTCTTAATCCTGTGCAGTTATCAGTTCAACATTTGAATGTATCCCGTAGTTGTTTTAAGACCAACAACACTAGTAACATTCTAATCATGTGTTTCTATTATTTTGTCTAACTTGTTAATGGCTAAAAAAGCAGAAACACCTTTCTTTATAATGCAATACAGTTCAACAGCTCTACAAACCATCCTCCCTACATTATAACCTTCATAAAGGCAGGATTTAGTGCACGGCTGCTGTATTCGACTACATTAACTTTAGTGGGGTGTACCTACTGGCAACTGAGTGTATATGTGTGTATCATTCTGGTTCAACAGTCAAACCTGGATTAAAACAATAAACATAAAGTTTTCTCCAGAGCTTGAAAAACTAATGGGTCATGGAAAGCGTGGTCATTTTTTTTCAGTTTTCTCAACAGCAGTTCATCAGTTCAGCTCCACACTCAGCAGATTCACTGCTGAGGATCCAAGTGCGGGAAGTGCATGGCTGAGTATGAAGCTGTATGCATGAGTGGTGGGAGAGTGAGAAAACATCACCCTGCAGAGCTGGAGAGCAGAGTGCTGCAGGAAGGAGTCCTATAACCGGGAAACCAGTGAGCATTTTTGCACTTCCCTCATCCCCAATTTAATGGGCTTTTAATGGGTATTGGGATAAAAACCTGAAATAAGGTCTTAGGATGATACAGGCTCAAGAGATTTTAATGTTTTGTTCTACAACATACGTCAGTAAATACACTGCATGTGAATTAAAATGTGTTTCAGTGTCTTCAAAAAGTGTGTGTAGTATATATAGTCCAGTAGGAAGCTCGGTGTCTGTGATGTTAACTTTTTACTTCGGCTGCTGCATTTATGTTTCAAAAATTCATAAAAGTGGCCTTCATTTGTGTTTACTATGCTGTTAATTGGAACAAAAGTATCATAAACTTTGTTTTCCAACAGATTTTATTTTCTGCAATAATCCAAAAATCCATCGGACAAATCCCCTCGGGCTTTTTGTGGAGGGAACCAGGATGACGCTAACCTTCTAGTTAGCCTAAATGTGTCATCACTGAAGCACTTGTTGTATAGAAAAATAATACATTAAGGTTTTATAAGGTTGATAACCCTATGCAGAGGTTATCCTAATGTTATTACGCTAATGATAGCTAGCTACCTGCAATGAATAACGTCAGCCAGCTCTTTCTCACACCCTGAGAACCAGCTGTAACTTGGGAAAGCCGGATAGCTTCTTCATGAATTCTTAAAATTCTAGATCACTAGTAATGATGAAGCTGTAAAGATTTCATTTCATGATTGTCAACATCTGGGAGAAAAACTTCTTAAGAGTTTGATCTCAGTTGTGGGGCTCGTCTGTCAGCTTCACCCATGAATGCAAATAAAGTTAATCTATTGGGTTATTTTTTATGTGTATTTTGACATTTTGCATTACATTAAGCACAGTTCGTTGATTTTCATGTGTGCAGCGTGTCTTTGGCCTAAATTCAGTCAATTAAATGCTGTTTTAAAAAAGAAGCATAAAAAATGGTCATTATTATCATGTATAATAATCTAGTTATGATGCTCATGTTTTGGGAATGATTCAATAAATTTGTCTAAACCCTGTGGGATGTATTTTTACCATGTTGTTAATAAAAGTTTTAGAAATGGAAGACAAAAAACAGCAACTGGTGGAGCATGCTCACGTCCACAGGTCCGAGCGATTGTTCCCTTCCAAACAGGCGCGCTTTAAAAGGTTAAATGAATCTCGCTTATACTACTTTAGCTCGCGCTCATTGTTTACCACAGCCCTCTCATGCAATAGTGGGCAGAATACATACAGCTTGAATCAATGACAGACTCAACTATCTGCACCAAGTCCCTCATCACATCCATTCACACAGCCAACAGCAGCTCAGTGACGCTGTTAGTCATTTATGAGATGACACGATAAATGTCAGACAGGCAGGATGCCTGTCTCGTCTGTTTACCTATGCAGCACTCAAATTAAACACACACACACGCACGCACATACACACGGTTTCAGTCAGGAAATAAGCCAATTATTCAGGCCATTTGAATAACAGGATTTTCTGCCACACTAAGTACTTTATATCTGGTTGTGAGGGTGCCCAGAAGACAATAACTTGTGTGACCAAGTCAACTTTGCTGGGGGGGGCCACTGTGTAAACACGGGAAATCAAGTCAAGTAAAAGAGGGAGCTAATTGAATATATGTGTGATGATATTAAAATATTAAAAAAAGAGTTGTGGTCTCACATGCTCATCATGTCTCCGGGGTGGACATGTTCCTGTCTCAGTGCCTCGCTCCCAACAGCAGCACTAGCCAGCATTAACCAAGAAATTGAGTCTGCCTATATAAACTTAAACGCTCTACTTTTAATGTTTGTTTTTTTTTTCTCTACTTGGCTCCGTTGCACAAAATAATCAATATATCAAACACATAAATCCAACACTTAATTCTCGCACATAACCGTAAGCATCTACATTATTAAATACGTATTCTACAAGTGGAGTAGTTAGTTTATGTAAATGCAGGCGTGCTGCAGAGGAAGGCGTTTGTGACACGAGCTGTCCTCTGGCCCTGAATCTCACCCTGTTGACACAGCCAACAACAGACCCTCCATGCCTCTAGCATCAGGTGAGGGTGAGCGTACGACTGTATACAGAGAGTTCAAGTATATGTTTGTGCTGTACATGCGCGCTTACGACTTCCCAGAATGTGCTCGTGACATTTTTTTGTGTGTGTTTAACATGGGCGTTACCGTTGACACGGTGTTGCTGAGGCGTCGGCTGGGAGTCTTGCTGTGAGCCGACATCAGAGCGTCGATGTCCTCCTCCGCATCGTCATCAGAAAACTCCTGCGGACGACAGCGTTCAGACTTAATCAAAAGGAGGAGATGGTATCTGGGAGGCCGGCCAAGGCATCCGTGTACAGTTGCACAGTTTTCCACACAGCAGCTCTGGGTGTGTGTGTGTGTGTGTGTGTGTGTGTGTGTGTGTGTGTGTGTGGGTGGATGCAGCCAGCTTTCCATAAATTCAATCAGACAAGTCAGGACAGAGTGTGGTAATTTGTTTACTCGGTTCTCACACGCAGAATCACAATGTCACCGGGTTTACAGTACGCTCGTGAGCGTGAATGGATGAGCAGATCTGAAATATTCCGCGTGTTTGCGATTCTGTAAAGCGCCCTGAATGCAAATGGGCGCTCCGAGACAAAGCAGCCCCTATACTGACCATCAGATCCTCCACCTGCTCTCGGCCTACAACTGTTTAGATGCTTGTCATGCTCTTTGAAGTGAGCTCTGAAGTGAAATTAACATTCAGCCCACGCGTCACGCTGAGTTCGTCTGCCCACAGATGCTGAGCTGGACATGGACTCGCAGTACAGTAGATGTATGGATTAAAAGTGGAGATGAATGGACAGCAAAAAATCAAACAGCCTCACTGTGATTGCGCTCTGCGAGGAATTTTGCCACAGAAGTCAAATGTGTGGAGCTAAAGGTGACAGGCTGATGGCGCTTACTGTTTCGTTGAGCCCGGGGACCGAGCGGCTTCTGAGGCTGAGAGCGTCCTCACTGGGTTCAGAACCGGGCGCTGACAGGTCCATCTCTGAGCGACTGTGATCTGGTGCGAGGGAGAGAGAGAGAGACGGGGGAAAAAAAAAAAGTAGTTTCAAAGATGCTGTTTGAAGGGAGAGAAAGACTGGAAGGCAAACACAGAGGAAAAGAAGCAGATAGTGCAAGACGCTGTAGAAACAAATCACCATCGCCATGTTATCTCTCGGACACCGTGTGAGGTTGTGCACAAATGTACGTCATACAAACATTGAAACTTCATTTAGACTATGTTAAACAATGCAGCTTTAAGTGTTTCACATTTGAGTTAACTGTAATTACAATGAACGAGATGTGGATTTAAACAAATCGTTCAGCCCTTTGAGAAACACGAGAAGACAATGACTGAGAAGTTTGAATTCATCTCTCATCTCATTGTGTTTATCACGGAGCTGGAGTCAGGCGGCTGCGCCTGTCCGTCTTCCTGTGCTCGCAGATTGCCTTTTGAAATTCATCGCAAGTTTTGTAAACATGTTGTCCTTGTTTTCAGACAGCAGCAAGAAAAAAGAGCAGGCTTCTTATTTCGCACTGGTAAACATCGTTACTGTTGCCAGCAGATTTCATCAGCTGGGGTTGGACAGAAAAGCAGTTCAGTAGTAAAAAGTTCTGTAATGTGATGCTATATGCTCCCTCACCTGCTGCCCTGTTAGATGATGTGAACTCCTCTGCAGTGGAAATGACTTTAACCATATATACAGCACATACTGCATCAGGCAAGTCACGTTTTTACTCACTTTATTTGTTAGATTAGTTTTTTTTGTTTAAACGTAAGCATTCACAGTCACAAGCTGCGGTCTACAGGGTGGGATTTGTAGAGATACGCCATATGTGGTGACCAAACTAAACATCTTTATCTTAGATACAGTGGTGTAATGTGTTGTCAGGCGTTAATGAATCAGTAGTTCTTAGAGCAGATGGCCTGATAGCACAATTTTATCCATCCTTCAAAATCATGCCTGTGTTTTCAAAGGGTCTTAAAAGGGAGAATGTGAGATCCTAACTGTTGAGCTTCAGAGCAGGATACATTTTAACTTTAAAGAGACAGCAAACCAGGACTTACCAAGGGCTGAATGCACACACACACACACACACACACACACACACACACACACACACACACTCAGTTTACCAACATTACTTTGTATTTTACCACTACAGCCCTGTAGCCAATACAGCTGTTTCTCCTGGCTTACAGTTTTTATGATGAGCAACTAACTACCTCCCAGCTATAGCTATGTACTACACACACGGACACTAGATGAAAATGAAGTTTGGATCTAACTCCTGAGAAAGTGTGCGTATTTCCCCAAAGTCCCAAATAATTCCTGTGAAACTTGTGTTTTGTAAATAAGCCTTGAAAAACTACAGAACCGTGTCTAAAACTGCAGGTGGCATCTTCTCCGGAAATCTGCATTTTTCAAACGGAGACTGAACATCTGAGGACTCCTCCAGGGACAGACTGTGTCCTGGGAACACATCAACCGTAGTCAAGGACCACAGTATGAATACAATTATAGAAAAATGCATCCTAATTCTTGAAATACAATGCTGCAAAACAAAATGGCTACAGCTTCAGTATATATTACAGTGATGTGTGGTCTGTGGTCTCACTCAGCAGCTCTTTTCACAACACTTGTTTAAAAATCCTGACACACTGACGCTTAGCAGCTGCTACAAGCGGAGATAAAGTGTCTGACGGGGAGAGAGACAAAAGCGGGGGAGATTACACTTAAAGAGATGATACAATGAAAGAAGTACAGCAGACAGCGGCGGGGGTGAGAGCTGGTAGTGTAATTTGTGCAGATGTGACATCGGACTGATGGAGTATGGAATAATTATACGAGGTACTTAAGGGTCTGGGATGGAGAGCGGCTGAGTGATTCTGCGGAGGTTAGTCTGTCTAAATTCACTTTTAATATGATGTCGCTGCCTCTAACACATCTTGAGATCGTGATTGTCTGAATCTGTGTGACCTGTGAAGCTGTGAGACGACGGAGGTGTGTGTGCCGGCACCTGAGGACACCGAGGCCCTGGACACAGAGATGGTCGGCGTGTCCGAATCTTTCCTGTGATGGCCGGCGGCTTTTTTCTCAGATGGACTGTCGACGGACCGCAAACTGGCGACGCTCTCCGCTCCGTCGGGCTGCGCGCAAAGACAGGAAAAAAAACCTTGGGTTACGAAAACAAACGTAATGCAAATGGTCTCCCGAGTGTGTTTCCATCTGTGTGTTTTTGTGTATCAGTTGCTGACCCTGACCCTCCGGGTGTCGCCGGGAGTGGAGGATCTGTCAGGAGTTTGGGAGCGCAGGTTGTTGGGTACCGTGGGCATCCCTGAGGACTCCAAGGCCACGGCACTGCCCCTGAAAACCAGTTCAGCATCAAGCATTTTAATACCCGTGACATTCCTTTCATCCCTTACCATGAGATAATATTAACTTAAGCCTTGATTAGTTGTGTAACACTTGTGGAAGCATGTTGCCTGAGGCTCCTCGGCTGCATAAACATAAATATTTACTCAAATATCATCTTTAAAGATGCTTTCATGAGGCTGAGCTGTAAGTAGCTGTCACGGCCATCCCATTTGAATTCTTTTGTGTTTTTGAAAAGCAGTTATCTGGCCTTGATGCATCTAAGTGTTTCAAAAATAACTCCTCGGGCAGTTTCAGCCCAGATGTCTAACGCAAGTCTCTAACCACACTTTGAGGTTAAATACAAGGCTGAACCAGTGCGGAGAGACTGTGTGTGTTTGAATACAACTTCTAAAACTGCATCAAAGTGAATTGTTAAGGAGCCTCAGTGTGACATGACATTGATACCACACAGCGGTTATTGGTGGTTGGGACGAGCACCTCTTTGTTCGAGGACTCGGAGCCGAGCGAACACTTCGTGCGCTTTGAGCATCTCCGTCCGAGACTGATTTGACACTGGCGCTGTCGACCCCATTCTCCGGCTTCAAGGTGGGTCGGATGCCTTTCTTATCCAGCTTCATCCTTCTGCACACAAAGACACACACGTACACACACACACACACACACACACACACACACACACACACACACACACACACACACACACACACTGTTATGTACAGGAGAAATTCAGTCATGTCGGTTATTGCGGATTCATTACACTGTTTCTCCCTGGTTTCTCACAATCATCTCGGTCACTCAGCTGTAGAGGAAATACACTCTAGTAAATGAAGAACATCCCTGGTACATTAAAGGAAACATCTCTTTTGAAATGTGATATTTAGTAGGATATAAAGAAAAACTTCCTGATATATTTTAGAGAAATTCCTTGGAAATTTCGGCCATGTGACTGGCCACGATGATGGTCTGTCTGTAGTTCCACTTAGTTTGGAACCAGACTGAAATATCTCAAAATCTAGTGGTTGGATCTGCACAAAGACAGATCGTTCATGGTCCCCAGAGGATAAAGCCTACTGATTTGGGTGATTCTATGACTTTTCCCTTAATGCCACCATGAGGTCGATGTTTTTTAGATTGATGATTGCTTGAAATTTGATACATGTACTCATTTTGCCCAGAGGATGAATTTTCAATGAGGACGGTAATCCCTTTTGTGTACCAATTAGCACCAGTTAGCATGTTAACAAGCTCCTGTAAGCTTTATTTGCTTGTGTTAAATAGCTCTATATTCCAGCAGTCTGTAACAGCATCACTGTTACAGAGTGTTTGGTCATCCAGGTACACCTGACACTTAGTCTGGTCCTGTCTGCTCAGGGAACACACAGAGAGCAGGGAAAGCTAACAGGTCCAACACTCCCGGTGACAGCTCGTACTACCGAACAGGCCAAGTGATGAGAAAGACGTGAAGAAAAGTAAGAGACAAAGACAGCTGCCTCGACAAAAGAAAGGGCGTTGTGCAAGTGTGGTGATGTAGAGTTCCAAAAATATGTTTATCATCTCTTGTGAGTGAATATGATTACTTAATTTAATTTCCAGTCTTGAGTCTTGACCAGCCACCGCTCTGATCAAGATAACTGCAGTGGGTCCTTTCTTGTGAACAGAGCGGTCTTTATATCGATTGTTTATCAGAGCTGAATTGCCATTTTCTTCTGTCATTTCTTCTCCGTCCGACTCCGCGCGATGCCTTCAGGAACATTTGAGTGCAGACGAGATGAGGAGCGGGGCGAGCCGGCTTGATACAATTACCGCCGTGTTGCTCCACCAAATGTGCTTTCAAAATGCATTCAGGGCTTCTGAAAAATCACATGAGCTTCCACTCGATCCCTTTCTAACGTTGTTTCACCGAGATGAGTCCTCGACACACTGCCGATTCCTTTCAAATGTGCCCTGAGATTATTTCCCTCTTCCTGTCCCTGCTTCTCGCATATCTTGCATGGTTCATGTTGTGTAGCTTCATTGAGCAGATTCAGAAAACGCGTAAATGGAGCTGGTTCGTACGGTTTCCCGCCACTTACCCTTTCCTCTTGGCGCCGCCCTTCACATGGAGTATTGTGTTCTTGTTGGACTTCGGGGTGTCGGGTCTCTCTGACTCAGGAGGAGCTGCCAGGTTTTCTGTCGGCTTCTCATCTGCGACTTGTGATCAGAAACATCAAGAGTCGTTTAGTTACATCAGCATATACCCTCCACTGTTATAGTTTGGATATCAGCTTTGCAGTTTACGGAACATCAGCGGTGAAACTCACTGGGGCTACTCAGGATCGTCTGTTTGACCATGTCGCTGCTCGCCACCACCTGCTCGAAGCGTTTGGACCGCTCCTCCAGGAACCACTCTCCTGTCACCACCTTCAGCTCCCTGCAAACACAACGTCCATCTATTACTGGACCCATCGTGCCGCTTCTAGTGTTTTAAAAATGAAAAATCTCAACTCTTAGATGATCATCACGATTCTTCTTCTGATGACAGGGTTTCTGCAGCGTTTCGCGTTAGATTTAAGACCTTCTAAGACAATTTTAATATCGCAGACAATGAGATTTATTACCTGTATCACAGTCATAACGGCCACAGTAGAAAGATAAAATTAAAACCAAGAGAGACAATATTATGACGGTATTATATCAAATGTACAGTCGACACCCGCTCTATATGAAAAGTGCCCGGATATTGAAATGTCTTTAATAAGGGTGTAGGAATATTTTCAAGTGAATGAAGGTAATAACACTACGTTACAAAAATTATAATTCCTGATAATATTATTAACTCATAATTTATCCTGACCTGGACCTGGACAAGCAGCAGGAAATGGATGGACAGATGAAAGGATGGATTAACCTATTAAAACTTAAATAAGGTCAGAGGTCTGACAGTACTGGAGATATCTGAGCCATGTCTTTGCTCAAACCACACACAACTAACATTAGCTCCTTTCACAGGCTAGTAAAAATGCTCTAGGCGTTTGTAAATGATATGTGAAACTGAAATCATTTTGTTTGATGACTTTTCAAGACCTGCAGACACCGTTATACTGTCATAAAAAGTTATTTGTGCAACTATTTTTCCTCCCTCGCCTGCTCGAGTTTCAGTTGGGGATCGTCTGCAGCTGAACTTTCGCCGGTGGGTTCGACATGTGGGCGGAGAGAGCAGAAACATTCACATTCTGAAGGTGAGGAAAAAAAGTTTTGCTTCTTACACTCACTCAATAACAATATCCTGTGGCCACAATGTGATTATTCAGACTAGCGTGGGGGATCGATGTTATCATTGTGTGAATGTTGAGGGTTGAAGGTGATCGTGGACAGAATCCACTGCTGTCGGGGGTTAACGATGAAGCGAGAGGTCTCACAGCCAAACAAACCCTAAAACAAACCTGACTTTACTTTATCATCTTCTTTTTAAAGTTGTTCATCTTAACTCGTCACCAATAAATATATTACCTCAACATCAGGCATTCCGATCACTAGTTGACCTGCTCTACCCGCTGAGCTACAGCTGCCCCATCAGGCATCTGATGACCAACTATACCTTTATTATTTTAAGGAAAGATTCACTGAGAGCAAATTTCTCTTTCTCTTTGATCAGGTTTCCACACACCTGGAAGCTGCTCTGTGCTGCTACTGTCTGCTCTGCTGGCCGCCGGAGCGCTCCTGGCTCAAGGGCACCTCAGAGGTGGTAATGAGGGAGGGGGAAGCACCATCTTTCCCTTTCCCCAACCACATTTATCTTGCCAGTCTGTGGATCTGAAACGGCATCCCCCCGGTCACAATCCCACTTCTCTAACCTTCAGGCCAGCACTGCCCCAAAACACTTGACAGCTCACTGAGCCGCTGGTCAGTGACCACTGGCAGTATGTGGACCCTGCAAATCTCTTTGGAACGCCAATTGATTTGTTTTCTTGCACCAAAACAAACACGGGCTTGCACTTCAAATAGCATCTACGCCAAAAAAGACCAAAGAAAGTAGACAAACGTTTGGTTGAGACCCACGATGGAGAAGCATAAAGGACTTGATAGCGCACAAAAGTGATTTAAAGGTGTGAAAACTGTGGCGTTTTAGTGAAAACCAATTTTGCTTCTACCCTTTATCTCACTCAGGCAACACAGGAGTGATGTCATCAGTCGCACATATCAAACATGTTTTAAACGATCTGGCAGCGACGGTCTCTGATTGTTCACTCCGGGAGTCGGTGTGGAACAGACCTGGTCCCGTTAGTCTAGAAACAGCGATCATCTGAGCAGTGACTGAAAGGTAATGAAAGGCTTGTTACTGCTCCCTGAAAACCAAACATGTAGGCTAATTTCACTTTTGAACAAAAGAAGAGGCTGGGAATTGAATGAAACGTCCCAGCTGGTGACGACAGGAAGGCGCAATATAGTCACGCTGACGCTTTCGGTGTCATCCTTTTTCCCATACACCTGTGCTTTTCCTGCTATGACATGCTACCGTAAACCATCTGCTCTGCAAAAAAGGTGTTAAGTGATTAGTTTGAATTTTTGGCCTTCGGGTGTTTATTTCCTCGAGATCAAAGCGCCCGAAAACACCCGAGGCCCTCACAGACAAACTGAGACAGATGTCGTGTCATTACCCATCAAATCTAAACCATCTGGAGTTAATTCCTCTCTCGGTCCCTGCAGGCATCGCACTTACGAGATCTTGGCACAAACGTTGCACCTCCACTGGCGCGTGTTGGGAGGTCTGACCCGGCAGTCGTTGCAGACGCGCAGCTGACACTCCTCGCAGAGATCTCCGCGGTCGAAGATGAGGCCCAGCGCTTTCAGGCAGCGGGCGCACTGTCGCTCCCCCAGGTCGTGGGGCCGGTGGGAACCTTTTCGTTTGATCTCCAGCAGCTCATTCTTCAGCTTCCTGCAGCACAGAACGAGGATAACATCAGCGGTTATTAACAAAACTCAGTGTGAAATGTGCACGAGTTCAAATGATGACAGTGAGGTCCCCACCGTATCCTCTTCTCCTCTCGTTTCCTCAATTTCTCGTCCTTCTGCAGCACCTTCAGGATCATCTCTCGTTCATGTTCCAGCAGAAAGGAGAGGTTCAGATCCTCCCCGACCTGCTCCATCGGTCCTCTCGGTCTGCGCTCGGCCAACGAATTCAGCCAAGCAAAGAACTACATTATGCTGCGCACTTCTCTTCAGTCTGTGAAGTTCTGCTAACGGTTTGGTTGTTGTTCTTTAAGCACTGGCATGAACTTCCCTCCGGTGTTTCCTCCTCTAATCATCTGTTTCCTGGGGAAGCTGGTGTGATGTGACCGCTCTCAGGAAGCCTAGAAGAAACAGATACAAGGGAAAGTCAGTCAAATATGATCGGCATTGATAAGTCAGTACAGACATCAAACTAGAGGAGTTCACTCAGAAGGCTGCAGCAGGTATGCATGGGTATGAGAATGACAAAGAGGTTCCAAAATACGGGCGAGGTGTCAGTTTTGTTTGTTTTTTTTTAACATTTCCCACTGTAGGCAGGAAGAAAAACTAAAAACAGATGGAATTCAGGAAAATCTAAATAAGAACAACAACATCTGCTCAGTTATACAAGGGATCCACCAAATTCTGTTGTATGATTTACGCAGTATAACAAATCACTTTTCTATACATACACATTAACGATATGTATCATATTTGATATGGACAGACAGTGCACAACAGGAAACCAATGTAGCACACAGTCTACAAATGACGTGGTTCATATATTCCATCTGGTTACACAATCTATGCAAATTTGTACAGACAAGTCCTGAGAGGTGTCACTTAAAAAATGGAAATACGTTATCAGATGAATCTGAAGAACATGAACATGACCGTTACATGCGCTGTCTCTACTCGGCGCAAGATTCCAGACTGCAGTGTTACACCCTCCAGCCATACAGTGACTCAGTCGTGGTCGTCTTCTGGCCAGCGTAAAAAGTGTTAATTAGAACACAATGACGAATCTCCAGGTTTCAAAAGCACAAGTAACTGATAGACATTTGATGACTCCACGGCGGCTTAACAGCCTCCCAATTAGGCTCCGAGCCTGACGCTCAGATTACGACACCCACATTTCTCAAATTCTATTAGCAGAGCTCTATCTTTCCCTGACAGGTCTGCCGCTAATTACCTGGACATCTTATTCCATATTCATTTGGCAGCTGCTTTTGTACACAGAGAGTGACTTTAGCCGTGCGCATGGCTGAAGGGACGCCAACATAAATTTACATTTTATTTTATATTTATTTATATATATTTACCAAAGTACTTCATACATACATTCATACACTGATGGTGGTGGCTGCCATGCAAGGTGCTGACCAGCACATTAGGAGTTTTGGGGTTCAGTATATTGCCCAAGTACTCTTCGACATGCAGACCGAGGATATTGAACCAGTGAGCTTCCGATAACAAGACGCTGGCTCTCCCCCCTGAGCCACATCAGACTTCCACTTTGGTCCAGACTGTAATGCCATGTCATCTGGTGGAGAAATCCATAACCAGTAGTGCCCCCAGAACTTTGTCATGGGGGGGGGCATGTAGGACCACTGACAGTCTCAGTGTGGCCACAAAGAAACCTCAATCTTATCATTATCAATATTATCATTATTATTAATAACCATAATAATATCCCCCATATGTCTATTTGTCAACTCAAACTTAATTAATTAATGACGATCCCATCAGCCTCCACTGTACTTGCAAATATGTGCATGCTAACATCAGTATGGTGGCATTGTCATTCTAAACATGTTGGCATGCTAATATTAGCATTTAGCTCAAAGCACCACTGTTCCTAAGTTGAGCTGCTAGCATGGCTGTACTATCCTTATTCTTTCACATTGGTCATGTGCAGTTTCGAGGTCAGTATCTGGCTAAAACATCCAAAACAATCACATACTGACAGGAGAAGCCAGGCCAGGGTTTGAAACGGCAACCCGATGATAAATGGCTCTACCACATGACGGACGGTCCTCTTAAATTATGATAAATGGTCCACGGGGTGACGGGATAAAGCAGCAAGAATGTCACTGCCAGCTGTGCCGTGGAAATGCTTAGTAGATCTGATTTCGTCTGATGTCGCTGTTACTCTGGGAAATGATGAGATTTGAATGCTTTACATGAACACACACACACACGAGCACACACACACACACACACACACACACACAACACTCAATCTCGCTGCAATGCCTGATAAAAGTAAACTGCTGTGTATAACCTGATTTGCACAGAAATAGCTTTCCATGGCGTCAATAAAACTCTCCACAAAGATCAGAAACTAATAAATACAGAGTTATATGAGACTCCGAGGAGATGGACAGATTTCTGCCCGAGCTTGTGTAAATGAAGTCGAGAAATAAAAATTGAATGGAGTGGAAGGATCTGCATAGGCCCACACCAGCCTCCTTCACTCACTATTCATTACCGTCTCTTTCATCCTCATCCTTTCTTCTCCCGCTTCTTCCCTTCACTTTACATGAATTAGCACTAATGAACCAGCCGACATCGTCTCGACTCCATTTGCAACCAAAGACACACCACAACATCAGTGATTATAGCGTGTTAATGCGAACTGCAGCTGTACTGTAGCCAATAAAGACACCTTAAAGATGTGAGGTGAGGATTTAAGAGTGGAAATTACGATAAGGCTGCCTGAAAAGTTGTAACCACTGAATGCAGACACGATATGCGTGCATGCGTCACTGAAATATGCACTGACTGTGATCTCTCTAAGAATAAGATAGTCATGCCAGAGGCTCCGGAGGCTCGGTTTAGGCACAGTGCTGCTTTGAGCTGAAGGCTAATGTCAGCATCATGAAAGGCCCACAATGACGCCGCTAACAGGCTGATGACTATCTGTCAGGGACATCCTCTGGGGACCATGAATAGGAACAAAGGCACAAACTACAACCTCAAAAGAGAATGTCAAAATAACTGACCCAAGACCTGCAATTTCAACAGAAAACTGCTGAATTTGAAGAACCTTCTTAAATGCACAATATCAAAACAAAACAAAAGATGTAAGAAGATCGTGGGAGCTGTTGTCTTCATTGTTAAGCAACCACCACTGCCAATGAAAATCAATCTACATGACTTTAAGTCGCATTTGTTGACTTCCTTCGTCACTCTCTGTTTGCCACGTGTCACGTTCATCATCTAAAAACAAGGAAGAGCGGAAGGCTGCAGATTATATACCTCTACAGACTTACATCCAAAAGAACACCTTCAAAAAAAAGAAAAAAAAGAAGAAAAAAAAGTAGAAGCATTGTTTTTTCTGACGCTGATAACGGAATCACTTCTTTGCCATCTCACATCCTCACATGTGTAGTAACGAACAGGGCTCAGTGAGGGAGATACCAACGATGGAAACTTTTTAAACACAGGTTATGACCCCTTTGTCCAGCCTTGTACTTTGGGAAAGAGGAAGAGATGCAGCAGTAAAGTTGAGGATGGAGAGCAGAAACAAACCTCCTTAAGCAGAAATGGATAAAGGAAAGGCTCTGCCAGATGATTTTTTTTTCGACAAGCACAAATCTCTTTACATTTACTGTCAATGTGAAGAACTGAGTTTCCATCGTAGTATGTTGGGTCTGAAATACCCAAATACCAAATACCACGCCTTGCTGGCCAAAGACCCAGCTGACGCAGAGAGACCTCCTCCCCCTCGCTAATGTAACAATGTTAATCAGCTTGCAGGCTGATTAACATTGTTTAGTTAACCTTTACAAGTGTAAAGCTGGACACTACATTGTGTAAGTATCACTAAGGAATGTTACATTCAGGTCAGTGTGCCCACCTGTTGTTGCTTGTTGTGTTTGCGTTGTTGAGTTTTTTTTAACACGAAGTACCATTGAGGTTATTCTGGAGAATATTCTGGACAGTATTTGTCATTGTTTTGGATTAATGAAATAATAATAGACATATATTTGCATAAAGTAAGCATATTTAGCCACTCCCATGTTGATAAGAGTATTAAAAACTTTAAAATGATCCCTTTTGGGCACATTTAGAGCAGATTAAAAAAGTTGTTTAATTTGCGATTACTCATGATGTAACGGGACAATCATGTGATTAATCATAATCAAATATTTTTAATTGACCAACAGCCCTAATAACCTAATAACATATACTTTTTTTTCTTTCAAACTCAGCGCTTATCGGAGGTGAAGACAATAAACTCCTGTGACTACTGCAGAGTTATTTAACGTGGGAGTGAACACAGATTGAACCCATTCACATTAAAGAGAGATGATGTTAGTGGGTGTTTCCCATCCAGTGTGAAAGGGCTCTCAGACTCGAGGTGACCAAATGAAACGCACCCTGACCCTGTGCAAAACTTAGGGATTTTTCTGGGCTTGAAAAGTGATGGAAACATTTGCGATAATGTATAACAAAATACATAACAAATGTAAAGTCAGTACATTTTAATGCAGAAGTTACCACCGCACTGTTAGTAGTGACCGAGTCGGTCACGGCTCGGTCTAATAAACTGTGTGTACGTGCAGTCACGTCTATAGCAACTTCTGGCAGCCAAGCAACTGTGCCGCATGACACTCTGGAGCTACCAGGCACACATGACAACAACATCAATAAAGTGAAACCAATATTTGGCCGAGCCTCTATCAAATTACAGTCGTGATGTGAGAGCACAACACCGTATCAGAGGTTGTATTGTGTGCTGCCGCAGGTGTGGTGGCCTGACGCAGCCCTCCCTGAGTACACACACGGCTCGCATTCCCACTGCTGCTGGTTCTGTCCTGAGCAAACAACGAGCGAGGAGATGGTTAAAAAAAAAAAAAAAAAAAAACTTTGAGGAAACGCACTCGCTAATAACGTGGCCCTGAAGGAGAGCACGGTGACTCACTGCTTTTTCTCGGCACACTGTTGGGGAAGGTTTTCATCTTCTCCCCCATTCAAAATTCATGCTGCTAAAACACATAATGGACCATTTTTCACAGAGTCTGGGCTCCACCGGTCACAAAGCCACACTGTGGTCTGCCTGGTGTTTGGGAGCCGTGTGGCATTTTACCACCAGTCAGTTGGGTGTTTGCTGCAGGTGGCCGGGCTCACAGACAGCAAAATCAATCTGCCAATTAAAGACCACAGGTGTGCTGGGAGCCTCTGGGCTTCCATTTGGCAGAAGAGCAAAGTAGACATGGATGAGAAACGCACATAAAAGCTAGTCATTGCTGTAAATTCAGCGGGCAGACAGAGGAAGAGACATAATGGGTGAAAAGTCAAAAAACAAGGTCACAGCTCCAGCCCTTAAATACTCTCATCTGTGCTTAGTTCAAGGAAAGCCATCGAATGTAAATAGTCTGACGGGGGTTTACAGTGTAGGCTGACTCATTTTATTTGATTATGCTCTGACATTGCAACAAGCTCCAGGTTTGGCTCCAGCTCATGTTTGGCTTTGGATGAAGCGCTCAGCAAACAGACGCCCTGCCAGTAAC
Source organism: Acanthopagrus latus (assembly GCF_904848185.1). Lineage (NCBI taxonomy): Eukaryota > Metazoa > Chordata > Actinopteri > Spariformes > Sparidae > Acanthopagrus > Acanthopagrus latus. The sequence continues at coordinate 11,408,321 of NC_051047.1, forward strand.
AGAAGCTCAGCAAGGCTTTAAGGATAAGTCTGTGATATTTTGGTGATTTTAGTGATTATTGTCAACAAATCCCCTCTAAAGTTCAAAAACAGTACATACAACAGTACATCCTGTTTCCATTGTCTGTGTAGCCTCAGGCTTGATAAAGCTTATTTCTCTGCATCATAAACCGCCACTGTTGTTCAAAAGCTATGAAAAAAAAAAAAGCACCGGGCCAAACTGCCGCACTGGGGTACCTGTTCCTTTACGACAACACTGGGACTGTAAATAGCTTTAATCAATTAGAGGAAGAATGAGTGGATACAAAATATATAGACTTTGATTCTGATCATTTGTTTTAAACTGTCCATAATCGGTCCAACAGTGATAAAACATAATGCTATGTTCATTCTGGGTAATATATAATGCATATATATTACCCAGAATGAAACTGCCACTCAGAAGCCACAGAGTGACATCACTGGAGACAATTCATGGGCTTACATGCAGCTTCCTCCGGAGCCACAAATGGCTTCGTACTACTTTTTCACACACGCTGCAGACATTCCCAAGACCTGCAAACACCACATTACGAAAACCTGTTTGTTTTTGTATTGTGTGAAATTGGTGGAACTGCCTTTTTAAGGAAGTCACTGAGCCCTGTTAAAGAGGTAATGTGTTCACTAGTAATTAATGGGCCTGGTGCTTAGAACCACTGACGATGTAGGAACGTTATTCCGAGACGAGCACGTCGTTTGTTTTGGTCTTTTCATGGGATTTTGTATGATATGAAAAGTATCAAATAACCCCAGCTTGACACTTTAAAATAAAGCTTTGTCCACACTACATCACAGAGATGGTTACCTCCGTGATCACTTTAAGGTTACTGTATTGTTATATTGTGCTGTACCTCAATCTCTAGGCCAACACTCCCGTAATGCATTATAATTGTAACATAATACAGAACAATCTAAGTAAAAGCTGTGATGGTCAGACCTCTTAAAGCTTGAAAATAACTGGAACTCTGCACTGGTGTAACTGGAAGTCTTTGTAGACGTGATGTGGCTGCTTGAGCATTAAGTTGCTCATTATATAATATTTGTCTGCGTATACACCCACGTCCAAGCTAACTCGTGATGGAAAGTAGCAAACGAGAGGAGCATCCCCTTTATCTCTGCCTCCGTCTGTTTCATTCTTTATTCCCAAATGTAGTTCTGGTGTCGGGCAAGAAAACAGGAGAAAAATATAATCCTGACTGAGGAGATTATGGGAAAAGAAACATCACTCATGGACTAGATACAGAACTGCAAAGCAATTTAGGATAGAATGAATACTGAGCAGTATGGTTCATTATCATGTTTATGATGTAGATACTTTCCAGTATATCACAATAAGGGAAATGGAGGCAAAATCTAATAGAAAACAATAAAACTGTTGTTCGAACAACAATCTCACCATAAGGTCTGTTTAGTAGATAACCTTGAATAAACAAGATATAGACAAAAATATCCAACTTTACAGTCTATTTAGCAGCCGTTCCAGAGCTTTTGATATTTACACATGAACTTCATCACCAGATAAGAGTTTTCTTAGTTGTCAAGGAAATGTTGATGTCCACATTTCCTTTTCTTTTTCCTTCGCACTTTAAAAGGACTCTAATCTTGAATCTTTAATGGAACCCCATTAGCCTCCACAGAGTGGAAGTGGCTGCTGGTCTTCTGGGGGTCCCTAATAGCTTTTTTGACCACACAAACGCAAATTTAAAAAAGCACTGTACCGTCAAGACCAAACAATGATGTGGAAATGAAGAGGAATATGAAATAACAGCGCACATACAACAACGAACCGCGTCAGCCTACAGGTAGAAAAGAAAAGAATAAATAGTGGAAGAACACACACATCCCAACAATTAAAAAATGCTCGTCCACCTCTCCTTTTAGTCCTGCCTGTTGAATGCATCAGCTTATCCAGGACCCGTTCTCTTACTTCATGTTGTTTGTCCAGCCTGAGTCCCGTTTATCTGTTTTCTTTTCCCGCGCATGCACATGTAGCCTGGAGCAGCCTTAAAACAAAACTTGATTAGCATGACTGCCATCCTAGATGTCTTCACTCTCCTCCCTGGGGCCGTCTGGCTGGTCAGGCTGGGTTGTCAAACGTTGCGTAGATGGTGATCGACCAAAACCTGCACTTTCTTATCGAATGCTAATGGATGTTTCTGTATAGGTAATAAAAAAAACACATCAGGTAAAAAAGATAATTGAAGGAGATGCCGGCCGCTGCAGCTGCATGTCAAAAACGCAGCTATATTTGATATGTTTGATCTCAGAGTAACCTACATAACAAAACAGATTTCATCATGTTACTTGTACGAGGACAAGGCCCGACCAGCTTCTCATCCAGATCCATTTGAACCACAAAGACGGGTCGATGACAACTGGGCGCACTCCATCTGCTGATGAGGATCATGTGAAATGATCAAAAGCTCCACAGCGGTGAAAACATTCTCTCAACCTGCATCAGGCTGATGTTCAAAGCAGTGAACTGTGCCTGACTGCTACGCAGTGCATTAGACTGAGTTCTTTTCATGTGTCAAAGTGAAACTTAGAAGCGAGACGTACTATTAGTTAAAAGCCACAAGAAGCGACAGTTACAGAAAGACAGCTCATATTTCTCCTTCTTGATCACTCTTAACTCCTGAACTTCATTTTGATCTCTCATCTGGTCTAAGCAGCAGAGGCCTTGAACGTACTACACCCCTCACTCTGTGTACATGTGGTTACAAAACCTGTCCGTGAGCGAGTTAAAGTGGGAGGAACAAGGTCGAGAGAACATTACATGGTGTGTGTATTTCTGCAGAAATGTGGGTCATCTCCCATCCTCTTCAAAATTTATCACCCTCCACATCAGCTCCACCCCTTATTCTGGCGAGAAACGTCAGAGATCTGATTTTTTTTTTTTTGCCTCATAGATGGTGAGTAAATCCCACATCAGCCTCTTCGCCTTGTATCAGCAGATTCGTTATCTCATAGGAGGCTGGTGTTTTTCCATATAATTTCCCCAGGCGCTCCGTTTTCTGGGATGTACACTCGGCAGCACAGTGTTGACAGAAGTGGCTACGGTCTGAAGAGCAGCGTGTCCAGGTCATTAATATTTCACACAAATTGCCGGTTCCATGTAAGAGAGAGCTGTTAACCCCTTACTCTGTCGGGAAAGGTTCTTTTCAAAGCTGGTGGGTCCAACAGTCTGTAATGCACCATCCTCTTGTGTCTTAATGTATAACGCCTTAATACCTCAGGGGTAATTTACCGGATGCTTTATGTTTTCCTCCTGAATCATTAATGTCACACAGAAGGCAGCAGACGGTAATGATGATCGGCAGGGAGCGTCTTCAGTGACCCGCACACAGCAGGTCACTTTAACTCAGCCCCACACTTCCCTCTGCCAACGCTGGGTTTATATGGTCCTCACACACACAAACACACACACACACATGCACGCACACACACACACACATCCACACGCGCACACACACACACACACACACACACACACACACACACACACACACACACACACACACATAATGACAGACATGCTCCTAGTGTAGAGAAACATTAATTATTCATCAACAAAGGTCAATAACGACACTCATCAACTGGGCCATGGCATACACTGTGACATCACAACTGATATTAGTTTGTTAACAGTCGGGGTGGACTAATGAGATTATGGGACTAATGGTGATTTGAACTTTAGCTGGTGTCATCAGAGTGTCACTTTACCTGTTCAACTCCCACGTTACACCAAACATCTACAGTAAAAACTACTACTACTACTACACATTTACTTTGGACTCTGAAAAAACATGTCCCCACTACTTTAACACTCAAAGTGATGCCATTGTGAGTGCTGTGCTTGGTTAGACTGGTATATGTGAACACTTCTATGAATTCTTCACCCTTAGTTTCAAAATTATTTCCACTTGAAAAGTGCTTGAACTGCATCATTTCCAAAGAACTTGTATCAAAACAAAACTTGTGACATGTTTTCTACTCTTATCTTAGCCCTTACGTGTCCGTCACATTTCTGTGACGGACACGTAAGGTGCAGGTGCCCACCACACTCTGATTGGTTACATGTCATGAGCAATAGCCTACCGACACTGAATAATCTGACACTGCAAAGTAACTAGTAGTAGAGGAGTGGATGTAAAAGGTAGCAGAAAGTACAGTACTTAGGTAAACTGTAGTTTGTTTACTGCAATTATATATCAGTTTGAAATATTGTTCATCGGCCCTGGAAAAAAAAAAACATCCTTAGAGAGTATTTATTGGTATAATTTAGAGAATATTATAGTTCCAAGATAAAATCAGATAAAAGGGTGGGAATGAGAGGAGCAGTTAAGAAATCTGTCAGCTACTTCAGCACAACAGACCGCTCCATGGATTTATCAATACACAGCACAGTCAGACAGCTGATATTTCAGAGCCACGGTCGGCGTCATAGATTCTAACCTGTGCAAACCTCCGTCAGATAAAGGATCAATGAGTCAGGCAGGGCAGACTCACATTTTCAACCAAACAACCCCTCTGCCCCTCCACACTGTCTGTGCTTGGGCAGGGGTCATCAACTACATTTGTCTAAGGACCATAATAATAATTAAAAAAAGACATTGCAGATAATAAACTCTGAAATTAGGGTTAATGAACCTATCATTGTTTCACATTTTCACTTTCGTACAACTTCGTTTTTTGTTTTTTTTTACTAGCCTCTATGTGAACAGCCTGCTAAAATGTTTCTAGATACTAGAAAATACTGTCAGACCTCTGTCAAGGAGACGGTGCTCACAAAACCCACAGCTCAACTCCCATTGACTGAGTCCTTATCTTCACAAAAAACTCTGGTCCAGGAGCCCAGGAGGCAAACAGAAATGCTCCGTTTGAGAATCAATACAAACAGCTGGCAATAAAACCAAGTGATCCCTCTGGCATTAAACTGACAAGCTTGGTGATTCTCGCCGATCACCGTTCTAGACTGAGAGGGGGGACGCCAACCTACCGCATCCTATCTCACATCGCCTACTCAGTCCACTTTACCTGTGTTTCACCATATTCTGATCTAACGAGTAGGGACTGTCTTTCCAGACTGCATCTTCTCACCTCTTTATCACCGCCCAACACTTACGCATGTGCCACACTCATGCCAAATGTGAGTTATGATACCTTCACCAATTACAGACTTGTTTGTACACATCACATTAACATACAAGTCGTGAGTTAATTTGGTTCTCTTATTGTTCTGTTGTTATGGAAAATTAAAACCAAAAAAAGCACGACAAACACTATCCTGCTGCCGTCAACACTCACCAGACAACCAAATGTGTATTAATGTGGAAGGAGTACAAAGTTAAAACAATAATGCTGGCAAGACTGATTTAACACATAAATTTAGATGAATGCAGCTTTAATACTTCATGTATTGGTCTTGAGTGTTTAATGAGGTGTTCTGTATCACATCTATATCCACAGTCTATGTTTAGTAAGTACTGAAAGCTTCAAACACAAACCAGATATATCTATCACACTGATGTCCCGATTCACTGTATTAATTCAATTCCTTGTTTACTGCTGTATTCTGGTTTGAGATATTTTTCCTTTTCATGCAAAGATAATAATCATCCAGTTTTCATTACCTGCTGCACAAATGCAGAACTGGAATGGAAGGAACCCTGCGTTTACAGCCCCCAAAAGATGCTCCATGAGTCAAAGCCACCATTATTGTCTGTTGCCTTCAGAGAAAGGAGAAATCGCACGAGACAGCAGAACAAACTGGACTTTAGAGCCAGGCAGGGTGTTATATGGCCTAACTCACTCCTGGGGGAAATATCAGTGCAATGACAGATGTAGTGGTGATCAAGGTATGACAATCGTCAGCAGACATAAAATTCAATTGCTTTTACAAGTAAGAGGACAAGATGGAGAGCTCACAGAGCAGACTGCTGCTGCACATAAAACCCAGATCAAATTTACCAGTAGAGACTTTTACAAACAGACTGAGAGCGCTCTTGATAAAGCAGTAAGAGAGCACACAGCGTCTGTCTCATGCAACAACAATCCATGTGGATGCTGTCATTTCTCAAAATGGTTTCCAGCTCGCTCAGCTTATCTCAACTTAAAGGAAATGAAGCAAATCAGATTTATCCCGCAATCTCAGCTGGGTATCTCCCTGCATGTAATCCACTTCCTGAGGATCGGATGTGGACCTGTGTTTGCAGCGAGGTGAAATCGATAGGCGGCCATTGTCTTCACAGGAAGCTCCAGATGAGATCTGGCATGCTGGGGGGAGGAAACAGGAGAGGCTTCTGGGAGGATGCACTGGATGCATTCTAGCGGTGAGGAGACGGCACATTCAGTGATACATGACGCGTTTGTCTGAGTGGAAAGCATCTCTGCCTCAGTCTACTTTTCATTTAGGTGGTGACCTCTCCGTCTGTCTCTGTCTGTCTTTTCCTTGCAGTGTCTGTCTCCGACAAACACACACACATACACAAAACACCTCAGGGCAGATAACATACTAATGACCCTCTCTCTCCGCCTGGAAACCTGTCAGACACACTGTCCGTGTCGCTGCCAATCAAGTGAGGACCTGTCTGAAAATGTTCCCGTCACTTCTCCTCATCCACCGAACTCAGCAGAGACACAGGCCATCATGGTTTGTCAATCAGAATCCAATTTGAAACCTTAATTACTCGGCTGACTCAAAGGTGATGAAGCGACATTAGACACCAATATGAATAACTCACCTCCATCAAGCCTGACACTTTGCATAATGATGACTAGCATTCTGTCCTGGCAAGATTTGGCATTTTGTCTGTGATTATGAGTCCACAGGGAGGGCGGGGGAGGCTGACAGAAAGATAGCTTCCACCAGAGCGGAAGCCAGTCCTCTGATCTGTCTCTAAACTGGCCGTCAACAAATTTTTAATGCTCAAAATGAGTGTTAGTGCAGGACAGAGGAAGGACTTTGTAAAGGTCGAGGTATCCACGAAACACAGTAGTTCATGTGTCTGAAGGCCGAAAGTGTTGAAAGCTTTTTTTCCAACGGCCACACTTGAAGCTGGGACGAAAAAGGAGGCTGTCATAGAGAGGGACGTGACATGATAATCGTCCAAATGGGGAGGACATCACACACTTTCTGACAGTCTCTCCTGAAAGGCATTCACGGTGTTGCACCCGTTTAATGATACGAAACCTGACAGAAGAAATTGTGCGGAGACTAAAAGGAAGAAAGAAAAAAAAGAGATGACTGGTTGCACAAAAGATAAAAATAGTTTGGGGAGCTCTTAGAAAAAAACCAGACAATATCCAGTATATATTCATCACAGTATATAAAGCAACTATACCCAGGTAATGATATACAAGGTGAAACAAACAGAAATTACAAAACAAAGAAATAACAAGCGAAGAGATGACATCGAAGTTTACATGCACACAACCAGAGGTGGCAAAAGTTGTCCATAAAAGAACAGACTCTGAACTCTTTCTTTTGTTCTTACTTTTACCTCGTTTTGTCTTGCTACTTTATCCGTTAATAGTGAAATCTATAATAGGAAAATTATTACCATTTGATTGTTGTCACCATTTTTACACTTGGACATTGTGCTATCAATATTTCCTCCACCACTGTCAGAGTTGTTTTTAGATCACATGCCTCTCTGTTTGACCAGCACCATTGTTTAGAGCAATTCCTGCCCAACCATGACTAATGCTTAAAATGCTGGCCCTCCAGCCATGAAGCACACATGCCACAGCCACCGTAATATTACAACCCTCAGAGGAGCCTTCATCAGTAATGACCTATCAGGCCTGCAGGCCTCCTCAGTCTCCTGCTGGGCTCAATGAAGCAGAAAATAGGAAAAAACAAACCAACAGAGTTAGTGCCTGTAAAAACCTTACCCACAGCCTCCTGTCAGCAGCACTCCTTTTGTTTTCTGCTCGTCCGTTGTCACCTTTACTGAACTCTCCTGCATTGTTCTTATCAGACTGCTGCTTATTGTCCTCGCATTGAAAGGTTGTTTGTGTCATTTCACCCGCTAATTAAGAGGAGAGGGCGGCGTGGGCTCAGGAAAAGGCTGCCACTCCTCTGAACAGAGCAGCAGAGCCGGAGATGGTTAATGGAGGACTGGTTTGGTTATGTTATGTGAAACTGGTGACATGAAGGACTACCAGGAAGAGGAAAGCAGATCTGTTCCTCAAGAGGAAAAGGACAATCAGGTGGTCAGTGATGACCTTCAAAGATTTGTTTCTCATCTTTCTGGAAGTCAGCATAGCACAGCATAAAACCAACCCTGGCGTGTGAGAAATACAAAAGAGAGAGCTCAAGATGTTCTGCACATAGAGAGGATAAAACACAGAGCCAGAGAATTGTGTTCACTGTTGCATAAAGCAGATACTTTCTGGAATAAATGCAACATTTTTAGGGCTGCTTCGAGGAAAATGTCCAGTTTTTGCAGCCTTGGTGCACGCCATGAGACTAGCAAGCACCCGTCTGACAAATGTCAGACAACAACCGAAGTGACTTAAATCATGCCCCACTCTGAAATGAGTCTGCGGTGACTAGTTTAGGGTTAAAATCAGGGCTCAGTTCGTAAAGTGACTGTCTGGCATCAGGACCTACAGGCAAGCTAGCAGCTCTGATTTAGTCATGGTGGCACTGACGTCATCATGCTATCATGCTCACAGTGATGGTGCCACAGTAACATGCTGATCGTTAGCAGATGATTTCAAAGATTTGCTAATTAGCACAAAACACAGATGAGGCTGATTAGAATATAAATAGTTTTGCAGGTATTCTGTCTATAACCACAGGAGATGAAAGATCAGGAGATCACGGCATTTACCGCATTTCACCCTGTAGGCCTCACCACTGTATGCCCAGTGGCAGAAATCTATTTCATAGTATTTGAGATATTTCATTAAGATCAATGTTGGAAATATTAGCACCTAATTACCTCGTAAACAAACATGTAAATGCTGAATCTGATTGTTTCTTTCTGGTTGGGACATATACACTGATCAGCCATAACATTAAAACTACCAACAGAAGTAAATAACATTGATCATCTCGTTAAAACCTTGTGTCAAGTGACACGCGTCATCAATCCAAACGCCTTCGTGGACCAGATACATCCACTCGTGGCAGCCAGCACTCCCCAATGGCAGTGGCTCCCCACAGCAGGACGGCGCAATCTGACACACCACAAAAACCCCCAAGGCGTTGACCAGTCCGCCAAATGTTGTGGGACTAGCAGAACATTCCGATCCGGCCCCTAACTCAGAGGACCCAGAGGATCCACTGCCAAAATCCCAAAGCCATTCACCACATATCACCTCGTAGGTTTTATGTCCATGTATGTAGTGCAGGTGGTTTTAATGTTGTTCTCCTGTGGGGCTAACATGAGGCGGCATTGCTTCGGGGAAAGACAGTGCTAGGTATCAGACTTCGATCATTCTTCTTCTTCTTCAGTTACATTTCTGTCAGACTACACAGAGAACATCATATTCTGATATACGCAGCATGATAAATGCTTGGGGGCACGTAATCGAATCAGAGTGATGTAAATTGGATTGAAGTAATATTGTTCATGTAACCACAGCTAATGAGAAGCAAACCAACTGCACCCTTGATAATATCACAACCTCTTGGTATGAAGGATGACGTTAGCAAAGGAAAATCATATCGTAAAGACAATTATCCTCCTAGAATAACACAGAACTCTGACACAAATGAGAATAATCATCCATTTGTTCTCTCTATGTTGCCCTTATGTTTCTATTTGCACTGCAGAACAAAATCCTAATAATTCAAATCCACTTCTGAATGCCTGGCTCCTGTAACTATCCTCCTTTTCTCCTCCTCAGCCCCTGCCTCCACTTTCCAACACACCCCGTGATAAATCCACTTGTTTGCTTCTTAATGTGATTAATTACAAGAGAAGAGTTCCTGTGTGGCATTTGACGGAGATGTCAATGACAAGCGGTGACCCTTGATCCCTCTGACCTCGGTATAATCGGATCCTCCGCAGTGTGAAAACAGGCCAATTTATTCAGCCAAAACTGGAAAACAGCAGATTTCAAACCACAGTCTGCTGTCTACTCCACAGATCTGGCACTGTAAGAAACTGTGAGACGGTTCAAGTGCAGGCAGTCTGGTTGTTGGATAAACACACACATATTCGTGACAGATTAAAGTGAAATCTCTTGCTGTAGGGAATCACATTAATAGAACACATTCCCCCTGAAGAAAAGACAAAGACGTAGGACACAGATATTTACAGAGGTAATCAACAGATAAAAAGATGTGATGGTAAAAGACAGACTATGTGTGTCGCTGATCTTTCATGACGCGCACCTTTCAGGACAACTTCTCACAGCAGAGCCCTTTTTGGTTTCAGACGCGTTGGAGATATATGTGCTGTTACTACGGGCGTTAAAGAAGAAGGCACGAGAGGTTTGTTAGATCGAGGCTGGATCTCATTAACCCAGTTTCGGTCTTGGCCCCTGCTGCCGCTGCTGCTGCTGCTGCTTCTTCTGCTTCTTCACAGAGAGACGTCCGGGTTATAAACAGCTCGCTCTCCTTTCGCTAACATGGCTGAATATTTCATAGCACATAGCATTCCTGTTTAACTGCTGCTAGCTGCCACACGTTACCGCACTTTATCTTCTACACTGGCGGATAATGGAGAGGAGGGAATCATCTGGCAGTGCTTGTGTGCGCTTCGAGTGGTGTTGCCATTAATCACAGTCTAACAACTGAACATCATGTGCAACTTGAAGCTGAGTGGACGTTGATGTATTCTGATCATTTTAAAGATCGGCTACATTGTAGTTTCTGTTTGATTGCACTCTGTGCTGGTACATCAGCCTCACTGGAACGCGGACGAGACAGATGCACAATGAAATTCGGTGTTTGAAGGACAGAGTGGCGTCTGAGCTCAGCCTGGCAGAGCCACAAGGACAGATCGATTGAGAAATATCTCACAGCAAAGAAAAGAACAACTGCTGTTTTAGACAGGTAGGCCCCCAGAAAACAGTCTGAAAGGTGTCTGTCGTCAGTCTCAGGTGAAAAAAGCTTGTGGAGGCATACACTTGTCAAGCTTTTACCACAGGCTTTTGATCTCGAGGGAGTCTACTGGCTGAGGATGCTGGTGATGAGGGGCTTTTAGTTGATTATGATATTCACTCAAATACGGAGAAACAAAAGGTTCAGTCGTACAGGCGGACGCTCGGCATCCCACACGCTGGCTTTTAGCCAAAACAACTGCATCTGTAAAATAAACAGCACCAGTATTTGGAGGGCACAGCATTTTGACAGAAAGGGCATCCTGATCTGTGTTTCAGCACCACCAGACACAATTAATGAATCCTCACGTAGGCCAAAGTCTCTGTTTAAAGTTCACAGATGCTCCAGAAAACTTGGACTCTGCAATTAGCTGCTTCCTCTGAACAGTTCTCCAATAAGGCACCGTCTATAAAACCGTGACAAGGATGACGGATATTTGGAATAAGTTTTGATTTGCCGATTGCAATTCACCAGCGTTATAGTAATCAATCCAAAGGAGAACACTCACTCAAAACCATAAATGTCAACCTCCAGATAGCGCTAGAGGTGGTGAAGCTACACGATCGACACAATCAGGCCGATTTATCAAACATGCACGTCTGTGGCTACACAACTTGATGGCAATCAAGTAGCTGCAGATGTTTTAGTCCAGACTAATCAAAATACTAACATTGCCATATGGAGAGTTATGCTGTGAGCTTTGCTAAATCAACTTTGTTAAACCATTAATAAATGCTTTTATTTTCCTACGTTCTAAAAAGCCATCCCTTTTAGCTGGTAAAGGAGAAAGTCAGTCAGTAAGTAATGGTAACATGTTTCCTAAGTTCCAATACACCAACAACAATCATAGTACGTATGCCTGAGCAATTTGCCCTTAAAAGCACTTCATAAATGACAGGGCTCGGTGACAAAATTACATATCATGTGTATTAAATACATTAATGTCAATACTGCAACAACAGCGGATGACTATTGGTACTTTCACAAAGTATTAAGACAATACAGTAATGTGGATATTATGACAAAGTAAGTGGGTAAATGATACACTACACTTGTCATGCCATATCAGGTTGTCCAACAATCATTTGAGAGGGTTTTCCTGATGAAATTAAGAGCTGACACTCATAAGTGTGATACTAGAGAAGAATACACACTCATCGAATGTATTTTTACAACCTGGCAACCCAAATGTTGTTCTTATTAACAAGACACACGAAACAAGTCAAAGACTGAAGGAAAATGAAACTGACATTTCAATATGGACTTCACCCGTTACAACAAATATGGGCGAGGTCGACAGAAGGTCCAACTGAAACTAATGACTAATGCTCAAGATTATGTGAACTACATCTCTTCTACTGTGCTGGCTTTGACCTGATTGAGAACAAAACATTGTCTCATTAAACAGATTAACTTGGAGGTCAGGTGCAGGCATCATATACTTAAAGTAAGAGTTTGACATTTTATACTTATTTCCAGTTGGATACTTTGTTTAACATGAAAATACAGGTGGTTAGCTAAGCTTAGCATAAAGACCAGAAATGGGGGAAACACCGAGCCTGAATCTGTCGGAAGGTGTGAATATATAATCACCATCATGATATGATACAATATTGTTTTTATAGACAACTATAAGATGTTTGCCAAAATCACAAACTTTGCTGAGGTACAATTTCGACAGTATTCAATTCAGGGGCCTGCGACTGAAATGAGACAATGTCCCTTACTAAATACAATCAGAAGAAGAAGCTGCAAACACTTCATTTTTCCTTTTCTGTTTAAAGAAAATAACAATAACTAGTAAAACATGAATGATTGTAAAACATGCCAAGGAAGACAGATGTTTTGGCTTGTCAGAATTTAAAAAGGCATAACATAACATTAGGCACGACCTAAAGAAGATGATCTCGATCAAAGTTTTGACTCTGCATATTCTCTCAAGATACTATTCCCAGTATTGAGAATAACAATGAAGTCCAGTTGATTTCCATAATAGTCTGACATTCAAGTCGAATGATTCAGCGCTCTCAATGCAAAAATATTTAACTGAAAACTGAATCATTTTCTATTCCAGGCACGTTGTGTTTCATGTTTCTGATTGCGCAACACTGAGGCTGTGACTCCCGTTTAAACTGGCTCCTTAAACCCAGTGATGTCATTACAGCTGGCCTTAATCTGCTCAAATATATCTATTGATTAAACACATTGATGTGCGCGACCTGCTGACAATGACTCTGATGAATGTGTGTGTTTGACGTACACTCGGCTGTGTTGACTTTTCCACGCAGCACACCCTGGTCAAGAAGGCTTGCACTGGAAAATAACATCCAGACCTTTGCCTGACTTGCAGGTTGAAGTGTCCCATCATCCCATCACTGCCCACAAGCCCGCCTCACAAGTTCATGTCATCGCCACAGCGCCCACAGAGGCATGTGTCCGTACGCATTACATGGTTTAGGGAGGCTGACACAGAGGCATCGCTCCCTGACCAGCAATCTATTACCCAACTGAGTCATTCCTCTCACTGCTGCCTCCAAATTACATTTCGGCTGTTTTTTTTCCTCCCCTCTCCTCCTACATCTGCAGCGTTGGTGCCTGAACGGGTTTCCGCTGATTGCCTCGCCGCGCCCCTGATTGAACGGGGACGGTGCATCTCTGAGGCCGCAGGGGGCTCCACGCTGCATACCAAGTGTGCACGCAGCACAATCCGGAGAGACACGGATAGGAGAGGCATCAGTGAGTGGGAGGGAGGGAAATCCCGCACAACGCGGCACTACAGAGATCAGACGTTATCCGATGCAGCAGCACAGGCGAGCTCGTTACAGCAGCTCAGGTCGTCAGCAGTTAATCTGGTTATACTCATGCAGATGGTCTTGGTAGTAATAGTGGGGTTAGAGCTAATATTTAATGTGGCTTACATTTTAAAGATAGACTGGATGTGCATCTCCATAACCCAAGAGACAGAGGATGTGCCAGTTACTCCTCTGTGAAGGCAGCGGGCTCTGACTATAGACGCAGTATCAACGAAACGTTTTCCTTCAGCTTCATACAGAGGGAAAGTTCTTTGCCTTTCTTTGTGCCGCATGGGACCTTATTTCGGAGAGAACAGCAGTGAACAGAGAGACAAAAATGTGCTGATCCCGTTTGATAGTACTTTGGACACACGTGACACCCATCTTTCAAGAAGAAAGAGAGAAAGAGAAAGTCGCAAATTGTCTTACAATTGTTGAAGTAGAAGAAAATACGTAATTAGAAAAACTACCCACCCAACAGTGGCGTGAGGGACCTGTGTCTTCTCATTTAACACTCACTGAAACCCATAACCGAAACCTTATAGAGCCGATCTCGTACATATATTAACTAGCCCACAAACCAAACTCTCCTTTCATATAACTGCAGCTACCAATATGACCAAATTTGTTGTGATTTTCTTTGCCATGTCAATCCAACTGGATCAAAAAAATCATGTGTCTTGCTTTGTGTGTCCATACCATTTATAATTAAATCAATGTTATTGCTTAACTTACTTTTTGGAACATTTAAATATCTTATTTTGGTATCTAACCACACCAAATTGCAAGAATTTGCCAGACACAAAATCTCAGACAGCAGTAACTGCTTGCAAACATTAGCAGGAGTTAAACTCCCTCATGGCGTTCCACTGCTTCATTCAGTTACAACAGAGTAAAGGTGCATTCAAAAGTCATTCTGAGTACCAAAGCACACCCTGGCACAAACACTGTCCGATTTAAATGTAGCAGCTGTGGGTCACTTCAACACGCACGCTTGGATAGAGACCGCAGAAGTTATTTTGTGTTTTAGAATTTAGCGTGGAGGTATTGGTTGCTACACGATCCATTAGACAAGCAGACATCCTGTATTTGTTTCATTTATTTGAGTTGTGCTGTACGTTAATGTTACAGATAGGACGCGACTGGTTAATATTGTTCTGCTAAAAAAAACCTGTTTATTAATTCAAGATACAGAAAGAGCATTCTCTTCTTTTAAAAAGCCATGTTTTTATTTTTCGTCACCTTAGATTTACGAACGCACCCTTCATTACCAAGATGTTGGTTTATTAAAAAGCATGATTTTCAAATTATCCTTCAGGTAATGGCTAGGGGAAATGGCTAGCTATGGTGAATGACTAATTAGCTTCCACTTTAAATAGCATTGTACCAATGGTTTAGCTGTCTAGTTAGCTGTGACAAAGTGCGGTTAGCCCTGGGTTTTAGCTTTCTTGTAGTTACTGCTAATTTAACATGCTGTTTCATGAAACTGAAAATATGGTATAATCATTTTTGTGAGGTAACTCAGTTGTCAAAAACTAAATTTCCACTCTTAACTCACTTTTGATCAAATATATACCGTGCTTGGTTTTGTAGGGCAGAGTCCATCAGTCTGGCACCATGAGCTGCAGCCTGTCACAGAAATGCCTGCCATAATACAGCAGATACGTGTGAATGTATGTGTCTGCAACACACACACACACACACACACACACACACACACACACACACACACACACACACACTATTCTGTCATCCCAGATCTTGCAGACACAGACCTCTAATGCTGTGTGACTGCTCTCCCCTGGGCTTCTTTCTGCTCCGCTGGATGAGCTCCTGCGTGTGGAGAAATCAGGGAATCCCTACATTCCCTGGCTTCTCTCCCCCCTTATTCACCCATTTATTCCTCCCACAGCCACGAGAATGAGAGCCGCACAAAACCTCGGTTGGCATTAGGGAGGCATTCTTCCCGTGACAATGATAAAACAGCCTCAGCATACTGCATCTATTGCTTATAGGAGCCAAATGAACCAATTTAGGGAAGCGTCACTGTGACAAATTATAGTAAGGCATGGTATCTTACACAGCAAAGGCTCATTGTTCATGGAAAAACGAGCAATGTAAAATCTTTCTCTGTTTTCGCTGACATTAGAAAGAAATCTCATACTGTACCAAAACCTTCAGTAGACTTGTTATTATAATATAACTTCCTCTTACAGGGCTTCATAATAAAACTAATGATGATATATTTACTCATTAGTGTTGCTGCTTTGTTTTCATTCACAGCTGTTCCAAGTCTCTCACACACAGACCTACTGTTTGCCAGCCAGTCTCAGGACTGATGGAAAACACTGGGTGGATAATGTCACTTTGGCCAGCAGCCACCCTGTCTGACAGGCCTGATAGCCACTTTGGTATGTTAAATTAGACGTTTGTATTTTCAGACTACACGCGCTGCTAAACTGGATAATGCAAACGTAACACTTGATGCCAAATAACCGCAGTAAAAAAAAGACTAAACCATGTATTATTGCCTGTATTCTGACCTACAGAGATAATCCTTTTCACGTAATCAATCTGAAATTCAAAACACCTGAACCTTTACCTGATATAACATGTAATTTAGTCCTGAAACAAGCAGTGGATTTCCCTAATTGTTGGGCCAGTAGGCAAATAATTGACTGAATAATTATCTAAAGCAATACGTATTTCTAAAAGAGTTAGATAAGAAGATCAATGCTGGACAGCAGCAGGAGTGGTGTTGATCTTTTCACCAATGTGCCAGCGACAAGCACGTGAGAGTGTTTCCCAAAATGTCGAAATATTTCCACTTTAAGGAGATCTATTATGCTTTCCCTTGTTTTCCCTTTCTTCAGTGTGCTCTAAAGGTTACGGTGCATGTAAAAGATTTTGAGAGTTTTAAATGTCCATATCAGAAGCTCCCCCCTCCCACAGGAAATACTGCTCCTCAAACGCCTCGTTAGTAGCCCCGCCTTTAATTTCAGTGACTTCTTGACATCACACTGTGTCACCATGGCACACATTTGCATAATGTATGGCTATATTTATGGTAGAAGTGAAGCTCACTGGAAACTGAAAACACATCAGAGCCGACAGACGACTCGGTGGGCGGTGCTGGCTCGGGTGTGTGTGAGCTGACCAGTCAGAGTAGACTGGGTAGTCAGGAGGAGGGGTCTAAAAGAGACAGGAGCTCAAACAGAGCGTTTCAGACAAAGGGGGAATACAGTATGAGAAAACGGTGTGTATTGTGAACATGAAAGCATGTTAGCATTAGTAACACGAAATAAAACTATGAGCCTGAGAATGAACATGATATTTTTTCCTTTACGTGAAAAGATTCTCAAATGTGAAGAACTCAAATTCATATCAGTGTAAATTATTAAAAAAATGTTAATCTTTGAAATCTAGCAGGGCTGCAGCAGTCCACCAATCTGTCATCTATTTTCTGGACAAAATCGATTAGTTGTTTAGTTTGTAAAATATCAGAAAGCGGTGAGAAATGTTGTGACCCAAAGTCGAAGATCATCTCAAATGTCTCGTTTTGTCCACAACCCAAAGATTTTAGTTTACTGTCATGAAAAGAAGGAAAGAAACCAGAAAATATTCACAAGCACATTCAGATGCTAGAATCTGAGAATTTTAACTTTCGCTTTTATAAAATTACACAAACTGATTAATCTATCGCCAAAGCTGAATGGCGATTATTTTTATGCAGTTGTAAGTCTTAAATTCCCCCCAAAAATGATAAATGGTTGAGAAGATTAGTAGATGAATCCAACTGCCAATCACTGCTGAATTATTCAGCAACTATGTGGAGAATCCATGAATCCTTAAGTTGTTTGTCAAACATTTCCTCATTCCTCTGATAATGAGCTTCTCGGTCAAAGATTTACTGCTTATGTCAGTCTTATTTGAATGTAAACTGAATATTTTTCAGTTTCAGTCTGTCAGTCAGACAAAATGGCATCTTTAAATAGTTTTTTAGGCTTTATGTTCACTGTTTACTGACATTTTATAGACCAAATGATTACTTAATGTCAAAAGAAAATCACTAGAGGCATTGATTACAAGTCATAATCAGAAGTAACAGCTTTAAATTGGTGCGACCGCACACACTAATGAACCCTACAACTGTCTCAAATATTCCACGCTCCAAGGATCAAACCTTCCTATCAGGACTTCTGGCTCCTGAATTAAAATGCTTCCAACCTTGTCTGCTGACAACCATCATCCGGAGCGCGCTTCCTTTTTCATCCTATCCTTATCTGCATCTCACATCATCATTTTCCCCACGCCGAGCGAGCCGCAGCATCATCACCAGCCTAACGCCGACTGCTCTGAGGCACAAATCCACCTCTGGGTTGTTCTGAGCACAGCATGTTGTTTCATGAGAGCAGCACTTCACACCTCACATCTGGTGCCGAACACTGAGCCGGATGATCAAGCAGCCCCGCAGACATTTAGCAGCACCCTGAGACTCTCCCTGGGTGTCTGTCACCTCTCCAGTAGAACAGCAGTCTGCCCTGAGCGGTGCTGGTCACTCCACAGGAAACCATCACACACAAGGTCACAGGCACAGACAGGTTACAGGTCTGTTCAAGTGATGTTGTGCCCAGTCACAGCTTGTCACTGCTTTGAAAAGGTGAAGTCACATCAAACACAGGTGATCAACTGATGTGAACCAGTCCACCTTGACTGATCTATACCATTGCATTACATAGGCTGCTGGCTCTTGTATCAGTGAATGCCACGTCCTGTCATCAGATTCACCTGAGGTGACTGCAGGTGAATCTGCCGTCGAAGCCAGCGGGAAGAACTCAAACAAGAAAGCGGGCTGTTTGCTGCATTGCACCTGCCCAAACGCGCCTAACTTTCTCCGGGAAGTGCGGCTGTCTGGTCACCCCGCTGTGTGACTGATCCACCTCGGGTCGTGGTCGCGACGGTGGACACACAGCCGACCCCTCCAAATTAAAGAAAGCAAAAGAAAACACACGAATGAGGCGTTAATGAGCGGGAGGCGAGCGGCAGACTGTGCCATATGCCGGGACGGACACGGTGGTTTGGTGTCCCGGGGTGGCTGCCGTCTGACCCGCACCGCGCCGGTGTCTTACCTGCGGGCTGCGCCGCGGTGAGGAGCCGGCGGGGAGCACGATGGACTGGGAGTCCGTCCGGAGACCAGGGACCGCCGGTGAGCGCGTCGGTGCGTCTAGGCACCGTCTGAAGGCACACATCCAGAGCCAGGGTGTTCCCGACAGGAGGGGGCGTGGTGTGTGTGTGTGTGTGTGTGTGTGTGTGTGACACAGAGAGAGAGAGAGAGAGAGAGAGAGAGAGAGAGAGAGAGAGAGAGAGAGAGAGAGAGAGACATGCCAATCCCCACAAATAGGTTTATTTTCTCACAATGCGACACTTGTTTCCGCACAGTCCCAGCCTCCAGTTGTTTTTAGAGCAAACACGTCAAATTGGGTCATTAGGTGTGTTTCAGGCGCTGCAGAGCTCCACACAGGCTCGGGGAAACTCCTTCATTGTCGCTGCTGGTACATTATGCATTATGGATTTCCCCGCTCGGATCCTCTGGGAGTCTGTGTTCTGAGGTTATGTCCGGAGGAGCAGCCAGCTCTCCCGCAGGGTGACACATGATTTAACAGAGGTGGTAAAATAACTGGGCTGGTCCTCCTCTGTGAGAAGAGCTGGTGATGTGAGAGGAAGAGAAACGATATGACAATGGAAGGATCTTGTTCCAGATCAATAAGGCTTGTTCAGGCGAAAACTCTGTTCTGTTCATCTGTGGAGCTGTCAGTCTCTTTCTCGCTTTCACCATTCATGCTTTTTTTTTCATTCAGTGTCTGTTGCTGCCAGATTTGTATGCATCCGCGTTGTGTGTTAAAGGAAAAGTTCACACACACAAAAAAAATGAAAAATTCAGTCATCATCTCCACGACCTCCATGCTGATGGAAAGCGAAGGAGAAGTTTCGTTGTCCGCAAAACATTTCTGGAGCTTCACGGTAAAACAGTGTTGCAACGTTCCCCTGAACAACTGAGGTAGATGGGGACTTGTTTTAAGATGTATAAAAGGAAAACAAACAAACAAAAAAAAAGAACATAAACGTCACACAATGGCTCCATGCAGCTCACCTGGCATGATCCAAATCTCCAGAAGCCCTGAGATGTCAAGTTGATTTGAAAAGATGTTATTTACTCCCAGGATGTGGTTGAGCTTTCAGAGGAGATGCATGACACTTTCAACTTAGCGACAGTGAAGATATCATCTTAAAATAAGGGAGTAAATAATGTTGGATCACTGCGGACAAGGTGTTTGGAGCCATTTTATGTTTTTCTTCAGTTTTTTTTTTTTTCTCTCTCATTTTTAAACAAGTCCCCAGCTACTTCTGTTTGGAAGAATGCTGCACCACTGTTTTGCTGTGAAGCTCCAGAAATGATTTGTGGACTGCTAAAATTCACGTGACTTTGCATCTGCATTGAGTGTGAGTAGATAATAACCACATTTTCATTTTAGGATGAACTGTTTCTTTAACTACATGGCAATGTTGTAAAATGATGTCCCACATCTAGTCTTTGCAAAGAGTATTCCCTTTTTCTTTTTTCCGCTTGCCTGTTTTATTCTCTATTCTCTGTAAAGGGGGTTTCCAGGCAGAAACTAAAACTCCGGAACATTTACAGCTGTCATTAACGTGCAGTGTTTACGTTAAATTATTCAAGCATACCAATGAAACAAAACAATTCAAATCAATAAATTATTTCCATCACATTGAATTACATCGTAAGAGGAAGTCAGCATTTCCACACACGAAGTATATTTCACATTTGAGAATGAAACATGAACATATGTGAAAACAACAATTTTACATATAATGTTAAAGTTAAAACACATATCACGTGATAAGACATACATTCACCTAAGCACACAAGGTTTAATTCAGAGGCAAAAGAAATGAAACAGTATTTCACTCAAATAAATATATGCATGAATTTGTGTTGACATTATTAATAATTTTCCAATATTAGGAACATAATTGTGAATCATATGATTGTTGAAGTAGTCTGAGCGCAGCCCATAACTGAAGAGCAGATTTTTTGCCTCTCAACCTGCACTAAATCTTCATCTTGAGAAATAAAGGCAGACGCTGACAGTATTTCTGAGAGGTGCTCAGGTACATGAGTGAGACGCCCTCTAGCGTTGGTCCTGCTCGGCTCCTGTAGCGTCTCAGCTGCGCCACGGTGAGGCAGTGTGACGTCACAGGGAGCGGGCTGCAGTGAGCTCTTTGACTGCGAGCAGCCGGAAGTGAACAGCAGCAGACCGACACCGGTGACAACAAAGAAAACATCCAGCTGAACCAGTATCAGGGACGATGGAAGAGTATAACTCTGGAGATGAGGTAAAGTTAATTTGAATTAAATTGATCTCAGCTATTACACAGCCCCGCTGTTAGCTGCTCAGAAAGCTAGCTAACGGTAGCTTCAGCAGCTAGGTTAGCTTAGTCAGTTAGCTTAGGCTAACGATATGTCCATCGGGGTGTGGTCACAATCAACATATTAACATTAATTAATTCAGAATTAGACACAACAAATCACACTGGTAATTATATACACTAATCTCACATGAGTATAATTTATTAGACTGAGTGAAATCTCTTTTTAAGTAAAGGTTTTATATGTTTTGCAGTGGTGGAGGAATTATCTAAATTCCTTACTTAAGAGTACAGAAGAAATCCTTCCCCACTGACAGTGACTGTGGTTTTATTATTAACTAATGCATTCATTGTAAAGCAGCATTTAGTTGTTGTAGTCAATCTGTTTGAGAGAGAGATAATTCTTGATTTGTCTTTGTCTATTTGATTTGGTCATTATGGATTAAATCAGTTGATTGTTTTCTCCATTAATTGTTTGATTGTTTGGTTTGTAGAAATATTGATATTGTGACCAATTACGCTTGAAGTGCTCCAGAGTAAAAGTGACACCATCACAATGCTTATTTCATCCAATAGATGGTTCAAACCTTTAGATAATTTAAAACACATTTAAGATGAAGATGGAATCGATTATCATAAATTAAACAAGTCATATCAGTGTTTGTTGTTCATTTATAATGGAAATAAACAAGTAAACATGTATTTCCTATTCCACACTTAATGTTTTGCCATGGCAGTGATGTGATTTATGCTTGTGTTCCCTCTACAACCCTGATTCCCAAAAAGTTGTGATGCTGTGTAAAACATCAATAAAACAATTCTTATTGACATTTACTCAATTAGAGTATAATGCAATAGATTTTTGTTGATATTTCCTCATTCTGAAATTGATGGCAGCAACATGTTTCAAACAAGGCTTAGTTGGTTAGTCACAAGCAAGGTGAGATTCATCACTTTGTGATACACATGATTATGTGAACTGTATAAACTAAACTGTTGTCAGTAGTACACTTTGTTTGCAAATGATCTTGTGTAATTTCCTGCCATTTGATAATTTGTGCCAAATGTTTTTGTTGTGACACAGCTTGTAACTTTAGTTTTAGAGAAGGATACATCTTTATGTGCTTACTAAATATATTGAATCCAGCGAAATTTCATTTGTTAGGTCAAGATGCTCTTTGAATTGAACACCTCTTGGCATTTGGTTCAGTCTTTTCAAACACACACTGCATTCTTCAGATGCTTCTGTTCAAAGTGACTTAAAATAAAAGTGCATAAATCTTCATTTTTCCTCAACATAATAACCAGTGTGCATGTAACCGATTTAAAGCAACCATTGTTAGACATGTGCACTTTTGTGTGGTAGTCCATTGGTCAAGGTCAGAAAGAGAATAAATGCCTTACTGTAAACAGCTGCTTCGATTATTCACTCATTTAATGAAATCTGAAAATTGTCGATTAATGTAAACAAAACCACACACGTGCCACAAACTAACCATGTTTTCCTGTTTCTGTGTTCCTGCAGGTGGTCTTCAGTGCTGATGAAGCCAGTAGCTCAGTTAAAGAGGTACCAATTCATCCCTGAAAACATCAGTGAACTATATTTTATTACAAATCCACTCTTGAAGTGATGATAGTATACATGACTCTGTCTCTCTCTGTGGTTTTGTCTCAGTGTATTGAAGGTGTCATTGGTGGAACAGATTATAACCAGAATAAAGTGAACCAGTGGACGGCCAGTATCGTGGAACATGCTCTGACTCACCTGGTGAAACAGGGACGGCCGTTCAAATACATAGGTGAACTAATTGTACACAATATACTAAAACATGACACCTCAGGACGTACTGTTGACATGTGGAGCATTTGTGTGACGCTGCTGTCGGATGTTTCACAGTGAACTGTACCATCATGCAGAAGAGCGGCGCAGGTCTCCACACAGCTAACTCCTGCTACTGGGACACTGCCACTGATGGTGAGAGATGTATTATTAAAGCTTCTGTACCAATCCCAAAACAGTATATTTTACAATTATATAATCATAAATATGATTGAAAAAGGTTTAATAATTTAATAAGAGAAGCCCAAATTCTCAAATGTTACATTTTTATAAACACAAGCAGTCATAGAACCATCCATCCATCCATCCATCCATCCATCATCTGTACATATTCTATGTACACCGCTTAATCCTCTGCAGGGTCGCGGGGGGGCTGGAGCCTATCCCAGCTGACTTAGGGCGAAGGCAGGGGACACCCTGGACAGGTCGCCAGTCCATCGCAGGGCCACACATAGACGAACACTCTCACACACTCTCATTCACACCTACGGACAATTTAGAATGATCAATTAACCTCAGTATGTTTTTGGACTGTGGGAGGAAGCCGGAGTACCCGGTGAAAACCCACGCTTGCACAGGGAGAACATACAAACTCCACACAGAAAGATCCCAGGCGTCCCAACCGGGACGCGAACCGGCGATCTTCTAGCTGTGAGGCAGCAGTGCTAGCCACTGGGCCACTGTGCAGCCCCCAGTCATAGAACCTCTTAGCAAAATTATAAAAAGTGTATTTGCGAAATGATTATACAAACTGGAATTATCTGACTGAATAATGTCTGAACAAGATTATCTGATGAGAAATTCACTGCCAACTTTTGGTACTAGATACGTTTCTGTTTTTACCAAAATGGTGTTGAGATCTGATAATTAGTTGTTCTTTTATTGGTATCTGGTACAGACTGATAAACAGTGCAGGCCAGTTTTAGCCTTTTAATTACAGATATTGTTCGGCTCTGAACCAAGAAGGTAGTTTGACCTACTTGGCTCGGCTGATGTGTCTGTAAAGAGAGAACAAACATGCCAAAGTTTCAAACTGCCAAACACATTTTCATCTATAAATCCACTTGGCTTACAAACCCCAAAGAGAGTTCAGACAATTAACGGTTATTTGAAAGAGCAGTCCAATGTCCAACTATGGACTGAATCTCACAAAAGATAAAAACATAGATTTTGAAGGTGAGAAACAGACATTCTACACACTACTCTGGTCAAGTCGAAAATAACCAGACTGAATTCAGTCATTAGATATCTCTTCAGAATCTTAATAACTGTTGTGGTTGACCCCAGGAAGAAGAGTCTTCGCTTATTCTGGTGAAAATGTAGATAGTTAAAAGGACAGAAAGTATTCTATAAATGCTAGAATTTTATTTTTTATTCTTTATACATTATCTAAAACCAGTGATTATTTTAAGTTTTGATTCGTCTGTGATTTTTTTTTTCTTTTTCATGAATTCTCACAAAATAAATCACTTTTGCCCTTCAGTAACCCAGGGCCTAAAGCCATGATAAATAGCATTTTAAATACTAATGACTGTGTTTTTTCCTGTGTGTTTCAGGAAGCTGCACGGTGAGGTGGGAGAATCGCACCATGTACTGTGTGGTCAGTGTGTTTGCTGTCGCTGTGGCTCTGTGACATCAGCACACAGCTGCGTCCTGCTCTCTCTCTCTCTCTCCGAACAACCTGATGATCCTCTGATGATCCCCTCTGGTAGAAGTTAATGTACAAGTAGCTCATTTCTCCCCACAGGCTTGAACTACAGAACTTCAGAATAAGAGAGAAAAGTTGCTTTGTGGGGACTAAGGTCAGGGTCAGAATGAAACACATATGAGAAAAGTGATGTTCCGATTTAAAAAATTGGGGCCAGTACTGATGTTTTGTTGTTATTCATTCCTCCTTTTGTGCCAGGGTAACAAAGGAATCTTGATTTTAAAAAATAACTGCTTTAAAGTCATTCAGACTTATGAAACAACCTTTAACACAACCCTCTTTCCCAATTAAGACAAGTAACTGCTTGAAAAGCCTTTCTGGCTGCCAAACTACCTGCTTAATGATAAGAATTTTCAAAGGGATGCCACGAGCCAGTACCTCATGAGTGGGCCACCGCAAAATTAATGCGACACAACAGATACATATCGTCCACTGCCATCGGTGCATGTCACCTTTTTTGCTTATAGGTTGAGGGCAGTCAACAAGGTGAATATCTATCGATACTGACGTTTGTCTGAGTATTTTCTCTCCAAATGTCACAGATGTTGAAATCTGTGCATTATGTAGAACTTGGGCAGTTTTTAGCCACACTGCTGGCTCTGGGTACATCAGTGTTAGTCTGTCAGTCCACTGAAATATGTCTAACTATTGAGTGGATTGCCCTGAAGTTTGCAACACATGCTCAGGCCCCCACTTCAAGATAAATTGTGATGATCTTTTGACATGTAATCTCACACAACAATCAGGTCATGATTCACAATTTGTCCTATACTTTGTGTTATCACCATATATCTGCATAATTAAGGACATTCCCATCAGCCTCAGCTGTTTTGTTTAACGTTATCAATACAATGTTAGCATGCTAACACTTAGCTGGTGAACATTATACTTGCTTAAACATCAGCATGTTGGCATTTAGCTCGAAGACCTGCTGTGCAGTACAGTCACACAGAGCTGCTAGCGCGTCTGTAAACTCTCTCTAGTCTCCTTCAGAACATTCCCAACTAAAACTGACTGAACTGTTGCTGCTTTAAAAAGTTTGAAGTTTAATGTGTTGTGTCTAGTAACTACATGTAAGGACTACTTACATAAAACATCTCTCTTTGTCTGCATTAATACTTGGACGGTTTACATTGGTCTGTATCTGTGCACATGAGTGTTTTTTTCCAGGATGGAGATGTTTAATGGTGAGTCCCAATGACAAATGCACTTTTTCTAGACCTGTTCTGTAGAAATCCTGGAATTCTTCTGTAATAATGTGTGTTGAGTTCCTTTGTTAGGATCTGTTCAGTGTCGTCATTAAATGTATTTAACAAAAGCTTTTACATCTGAGTGATTTGTACAAACCAGAAAGTGAAAGATTTTGTAAAGTAGACTTTGCATGATTGTCCACTAGAGGGCAGCACATGATACTGTAGTGAGAGCTCAGCTAAAAATAAAAACATTCTGACAGTTTTCACATATAAATATAAATTTATTAAGATTTTTTAGTAGGTTCTTATCTTTAAATGTCTTTTATCTTGCTCGGTATGAGAATGTTTGATGTGTACAGTAGAGTTTTCATATTTTTTTGGCTTCAAAGGATATTTGTACAAACATTAGGAGCATACCAGGGTGGTTGTCCCTTTGCAGATACATTGCAAAAAGGAGTTAGTGCAAAGACAAACAACACTAACATTCCCTCTCACACACATTAATATACGAACAGGTTTAAAATAAGCAAAATGATGTGATACTACTCCAAACGTTTTTAGATATCATCAATTTCTGTGCGCACTTGTGTGTAAATATTCTAACTCATGAGACATACAGACGCAGAGCTGACAGACGTAACAAGCGTGAATTAGAAAAATACATCCAAACAAAGCGTTTCACATCACTACAGCTGCTGCTGAACCAAAGCCACTTAAATCCATTTTTGTAAACGTGCGAAAACATGACGACCTGGAGATGCTCGTGCTTTAATGTGTTTGGTGATCGAACAGGCTCTTGGGACAATATGTGGAGTTTCACATCTCATCATCAAGCACAAATACACCACAGAAGCAGCACATATTATTCATGATAAAGCTCTTATCAAGGAGTAAAAAAAGCTGATTGCTTGCAGCCATAAAACTAGGGGGGTTCAGAAGTAACCCTGTACAAAACACTCACAGCTCCCCCCCACATGGAGAGTAACACCTGGTCTGAGGCTTCATTCATGCACACCTCCATGCCAAAAAAGACACTAAATACAATCAATTCAAATGCATGGCTCCACGTGATCAGTAATGCAGCATTTAAGTGGACACAGTCTCCCAGACTAAAGATGGGTGTGATGGGGCTGTCCATGGGTTTGTGTTAAAGGCTGCAGATTGTCCAGGATGTCGGCTGTTAGAACAAGTCAGAACAAGTTAACACGATGCATGTTCGCAGCCAGAATACATCTCCAGTTAAGGACACATTTGCTTCATGTAGGAGGAGATACTGGTAGAAAACAGAGTTGAGCCAGATATATGAATACTGAGATTCAAAACAGGATTTTTTAAAAAGGGACAAGTCACCCCATGACACCCACAACATGGAAAATACATACCGTATTTTTTCTCTTACCTGTAGAACTGGTTATCCAGATTGTTTTGATGTGGGTTGCTGAGTGTTAGAGGTATCGGTCAAAGTGCAACGAGGAAAAAGCTAATGTGAGGCTATAAACAGGCAGCATTGTGGTTGCATGATTTAAATAACACCAATACCAAGGGTCTGCTGTTGAGTTTTTCACATGTATATTTTTTCCACCACAAGCCAAGTGCCGTCTAATTTCATTATTTTCAAGAGAAGAAAGACTTCTCTACAGCAAAATCTCTGAAACTGGACGACTCACACCAAAACAATCTAGATGGATAAATACCACTACAGGTATATGGTTCACATTTTGGCGTGACCTGTCCCTTTAAAGTGTATAGTCAACTCACAGGGGGATTCATGTGGCACTTAAAAGGTTACAGAGGGTATGATAGAGTCAGAGTCGGTCCTCTGAATGGCACGTCAAACAATGTTTAAACATTGCAGGACACGCTGTGGTTAATGTCTCCGTTGATTCCACTGCATGTATTATTGCCCACTTCATTAGAAGTGTCGTAGATTGTATCATTGAGCATGTCATACGTGGTGTCGTTAGGCATGTCCTCGGTGCTGTCACTGGCTGAGTCGTGGGCTCTGTCAGTGGGCGGTTCTTTGCCCGTGGTCGGGCTCGCTGGCGCCAGGACCGACTTTCCCATCGGCCTGCTCTGTGGAGAAGCAGGGCTGCACATGAGACAGAGCAGGGAGGAGCAGTCCCACAGGCCCTGGCTCATGCTGGAGGAGAACAGCCTCCGACATGGATGACAGAACTGGTAGAAGACCAGCATGAAGAAGATGGCGATGGCGTAGGCCACCAGCAGCTGCAGCACCAGCAGCGGGGCGCAGATGAACTTGTAGAAGTCTGTTTTGTAGATGTACCACAGCAGGAGCAGTGAGGCGTTCTCCATGAAGCGCATCATGTAGTACACAGCCATGCGATACCAGTTCTGGGACTTATTGATGAGGTCCGGGTCGTTCAGTTTCACCTGCACGGCCGACCAGCAGAACATGTTGATGCCGGCATAGAGGAAGGTGAGCAGGCAGAGCACGATGGTGGTTCCCACCCTGGTCAGAGTCTTCTCGATGTTTTCAGGGAATGGCGAGTGGCTCTGCCAGAACAGGATCCAGGGGTAGAGGAAGAAAACCAGGAAGTTGAGCAGAACCACAGGCAGGACCCAGAGCTGCAGCACAGAGCTGAACAGAACCAGAACCACCACACGAGTGGCGATCTCGAAGCTTCTCCACAGGAAAATGCACAGGTAGGCCATGGGCCGGACGTCCACTTCATAGTCGTCATATTTGATCTTAATGGCCAGGATGTTGCAGCGCAGAGCTCCGTACACGATAGACAGGAGGGAGATCACCATCAGCGTGCCTGAGAGAGAAACACATCATCACTTTAAGTTTGTGTTTCTATCCTGATGCATCATCAGTACAAACCCAGCTACAAGGCTGACTTCTTCATCTTTTATGTTAATCACTTGATTATTATAGAACAGTTTGATGTTGTTAAACATACTGTTTCACTATTTATATGAATAAACAGCAGAAAAAAAAATGTATGATAAAACTGTCATAGTATCCATGTAAGCCTGTAAATGACCAAAAATATAATTACATCAGTTTTTAAAATTTCTCCCACACTCATTTTATTTTTTGGTCAACAGACATTCATGAGATTCTGTGTAAAAACCCTGAATCAGCAATGTCAGCTGGTTTTCTCAGCCTGTACCATGAAATATACCCAAATGTATAAATACAAATAAAGTTATATTACTGTAAATAATTGTCAAATGTGTGACAAACAGCATTATGATTAAATACTATAGTGTTGCACTGGTCTACAAATCATGCTCTTCAGGTGTAAGAGAACATGTTGGTCCGGTGCAGACAACAAAACATGAAACGTCACAATAATTGCAATTGCTTCTTTGGCGAAAATGAAAATTGTTAATTAAAAATCAAATCATTTTGAGCAGTCCAACTAACTTGTATAAAAATAACAACTGTCATCATTCTTATTGTTCACTCTGGCTATTAAAGAGGTCCCAAATGCCAAATTGAGCCCCACTAGGTCGCAGTTCAGCACCAGCATGTTAGACCAAAACAAACCGGCGTGTCAGCCACACTTCCCCTCCCCCTTTGCCCCGACGTGCCCTGCCCTCTTTACCTCCACCGCTCTGGACAGCACGGAGGAACTAAGTTACCCTTTAGTGGACCAAGTCAAGCTAGATGATGGTCATATTGGGTGTTATTTGCTTCAGTAAGCAATCCAACAGCTCAGAGGGGAGTGGACTCACATGCACTTCCACACACACTCTGCCAGACGGAAAAAGATCAATCGCACTAGTAATAATAACAATAACACATGGAGGGAGTGTGAGGTCACTCTGCTCAGGTCGTCTTCACTACATTATGTCTTTATATAGCAAATAGTTGTTTTCTGACATTTGCTGCAGCTGAATGTGCAGACTGGACCTCTCCTAATATGCTTCCACTCAAAATCATGGAGGACAGAATCCACCAATGCCAAAAAAAATATTCCAAAGAGTTTCTGATATTAATCAAATCAATCCCTCTTTTAAATACACAATTCACATTCTCTGTTCCCAGGGACAGAGAGGGAGTTTTAGGGTAAAAAGACTCTCGAGGATACCTACTCGATTTGATTAACTCAGACTGCTGAAGCTTTATTGTTATGTTGTTCAGAAGGAGACTGTGGACTTTGTCCCCCAAGTGGAAACACACAATGAAGGGATCTTTTCAGTGCCAGAACAAACAGAAGGGATGTTTACAGCAAGCAACTACAATTCCCACCTCACGGTTTTACCCCTCCGTACACCAGTGAAGTTACAGTTTCCATCTTTCTTCTGTCCAGACTCAGACTGTATAGTATATGTAGTGAAGACTTTGAAGGGGATAATTACCAATGAGAGACATGCTGTCTTCACTCAGAGACTATTTACACAGCGGAGAAGAGAGGACTGATGGAGAGCTTCATCACATGGTGCAACGACAATCACATGAAGTCCATTATCAGCAAAACTACTGAGCTAGTGGATGACTCCCGCTGTATGTCTGTCAGTGTTTAAGTTCACTGAGAGAAACAATTAATAGTCGAATATCTTGTGTGTTTTCACAAGCTCACTTGGCCAATAGAGATGATTCATGCAAAACACAAAGTTGTATGTTTGTTGCTGCAAAAAGGGCTTCAAATTCTGAACCTGTAAGCCTGCAGAAGATCTCTACAATCACCTGGATGATTGAGATTAGCAGCACTGATTCAGTGTCTGATCAAATGTGAAACACGGTCACAATCTCCTCTTCTGCTGCTGAGTAACTGTGATGATGTCAGTGGCCAAAACTGTGTTTGTTCAGAAGATTATGATGTCACACTGGAGTTGACCTTTGACCTTTAATAAATCTCCTCCCTTCATTATCTCCTTTGTGTGAAATTCTGTCATCATTAGCATACAAATTCTGAAGTTGTGGAGTTTAACATGTTATGTGAGGTCACGGTGACCTCTGACCTTTGAAATCCAAACACCAATAGGTTCATCCTTGAATCTGAGTGGATGTTTGTCTGATGGAGACTGCTCATGTGACTGTTCTGTAAACTTCACGACTTTGGTGCATTAAATACTGTGAATAATGGTGCCCTGCAGCGTGTCTTTTTTCAAGCTTTCCTTACATACAACTCAGCACCTGTTCTTTTTGGCTTGGACGAGCGTGCACACTCGTATTTTTGCACAAGTTGACGTGTGAGCCAAACATGAATAAACTCCCTCAGACATTCCTGAGATATCACCATCACGAGAATGGGAAGGACAGAGGGACACACTGTATGTACTGATGGACGGACAGATGATCAGAAAACGTAACGTCGGCAGCGCAGACTCATAAAAATGTGAACAGGTCCTTCAAAGCAACAGAGCTCCTGTTCATCGCACTCAGGCTGTTAAATCGCCGGGCGTGAAATAGAAGTGTCAGACAGCCGGAAGCTGAGGAAACAAGATTTATGTATTTATAACATCTTTTATTGAGTCCTTATTCGACGACCAGATGTCCTCGTTTGACTTTGTGCGAACATTTACTAAATCTCTCTCAGGAACAGAAAAACTGTCTCCCACACACACACACACACACACACACACACACACACACACACACACACAATCACACAACACACAAAGAGTTGGACAGCCTGACCCCAGATCTGCACCAACTGGCAGAGAGAATACATCCGAGCGAGGCGGTTACATAACACCACTTTGACTCATGAAAACACCATCCTCTTATTTCCAATATGGCACTTAGTTGATCAGCCCACATCACAGTGGGGCTGTTGACTGGTGATGGAGGCGAGGACAGATTGCTCTTTTAGTGGAGTGGGATGGACTGAATCTAAACAGTCCGCGCACACGTAAAAGTCCTCCTCACCTCTGCCGATGGACACCCCCTGCTGCAGGACGCAGATGTAGAGCTGCAGGGTGAGCTGGGGGGCCGAGCCCAGGAAGGCCTGAATGACAGAGGTGCGGGCGAAGGCTGCTCGGTGTGTAAACAGTTTGCCCTCCGCCTGCCCCACCTGCCGCTCCACCTCCTCAGACTGACCCCCGCGCGGCATCTGCTTCTTCCTGGTGATGCTGACATAAGGCTCCTCCACGCTGCCCACGCTGCCATAGATACAGAACGCCTCCAGACACCTGCAGCACACCAACACACGCTGTTAAGACTTTATCATCACTTCATTTCCACATCATTTTAATTAATTCTAATTTAATTTATTCAGCTCACCATTAGCATGATCATGAGAGAGGCTGCTCTTCCTGGAGCCCCACACACATACACACACACACACACACATTAACCGAATATCCAAAATCACTTTACAGCAATTGATAGCTGATTACAATCGATTATTGGTTAACCATTAATCATATATGAAATGGGTTGGACAAATCTACATCACAAAGCTGTTTTAACCACTGCCTCAATCTATGTTCAATGTAAGGATGCCACCAGGGTCCAGAATCGGTCGGTTTTCAGCATGACTGGCACAAGAAAGGCAGTGTTAGATATATCCTATTGAGTGTTGGGCACGATATACATATGTGGGGTTTTTTTTGGCTTTTTTCTGGCTTTACTGATAGGATAGCTGAAGAGTGTGACAGGGTGAGAGAGGGGGAGTGACACGCAGTAAAGGGACCCGGGCCAGGAGTCAAACCCTGGTCCGCTACAGAGCCCCTTGTAATAAAGAAAACAAATCAGACTCAGCTGTGTCAAACTTGCCTTCTGCAAATAAAAATCACATTCGGTGCTCTAGTTGCAAATGCAAAAATCAGTGTGGGCTACATTAGGAGTAAACACAAAGTTACTTTAACGATAAATTAAAGGTGCACTACGTAGTTTTGAAAGAAGAATTTCTAATCAGAAAAGAAAGAGAACATTTTTATACCTAAACAAACTAAATAAACTGTCTTTGTTTTCATGACTGAATAAACTGAATAAACCAACTGACCTTAAAGGACAACACAACTTCATACAGTTTTACTTTGTTTATATGTGGCAGACCCTGCCAACGTTCTAGCTTCAAACATTGTTCTGAGACCTTATTTTCCTCTGAGAACAGCTTTTTTATTCAGAGTTTGTATCATCACCTCATTAATACTGTAAACATAAAAAATTCTGTAGCTTTAATTTCTTTTCCAAAACTACACACTGCTCCTTTAAATAACACACAATAATGACTTCATTTTAAATGCGGAACTTAGTTTGTTGCTATTCGACGACTGTTTCAATAGAACTGTTAAGACACTAGATGGCTAAAATGTAATAATGTCAGTTTGTACAGAATTTCTGTTTGTATTTCCGACACCAGTATTTTGTATTTTGATAAAGTTGCAATTTTTAACAAGATACTTTTTGGTATATTTCAGTTTTTCCTCTGTGATTGTCTTGTAGCGATGGTGGCAGCGGTACATTTTTGTTATTTGTTCCATGTCTCTCCTTGTTGGTCTTAGTTTTGGTTTGAGTAAACAGCAAAAAAAAACATGTACTGAAAGAAAGAAACAAGACTTAACAGCATTCTTCCCGTCATGTCAGCACAGTGTGATACACGGATTTAGCTGACGGAACTCTTGATTCACAGATTAGATGCTTTTGCTGATCATTTCCTGCATGTCAGAGACGCTGAGCACACTGAGCCTTCCTCAAAGACAGTTCACTTCCTGCAACAGTGAAGAAATTGTGTTACTTAAGGTTCTGAGAAAAACTGAGAAAACCGTCAGCACAGCTTTGTCTTGAACCTTCCACTTTGAAGGGATTCAGCCGATGCTTTTAAAACAATTTGAACTTTGGACATCTGTGGCATTGTGCTGAGTAATAAAACTGCAAGTGGCCTTTCATTGTGACCAGTCCAAAGCACACCTGTACGCTAATCATGTTGTTTAATCAGCTCTTTGATACGCCTCACCTGTCGGGTGGATGGATTATCCTGTCAACGGAGAAGTGCTCACACAAATTTGTGTGTTCAGAAAAAAAAGTTTGAGATTTTTTACTATTTTTTTGTGAAAATGGGAGCAAAACAAATTTTGAAAATTTGGGTTTATGTCTTTTATAATTCTCACCCTATCAGACAGCACTTTAAGAAAATGGCTGGTTGCTGGGCATAGTTGTGCTTTCATGATTGTTTGTGTGTTTATTTTCTGTGCTTGCATTCTCTAAACACCATCAGTTATGATTTCTTGTGAGTTCTGTAGTGAATACTGAGTGCTGGCTCAGGTGTGTATGAGCTGACCAATCAGCGCAGACTGGGTATTTAGAAGGGGGGGCTTAAAGAGACAGGAACAGAAACAGAGCGTTTCAGACTGAGGGGGAACACAGTGCTGCATCACTGTACAGTAAAAGAAAACGGATGTGTTGTTTGAGCATTAAAGCATGTAAACCTACTAGTAGTATCCTAAAATTCAATTCTGAACCTGAAAATGAGTCAATTTGAGAAACCTGAGAACATGCTTGATAAAGGATTTGATGATTTACATGATAAGAAAAACTGCTGCTGATTAATCTCCTCTCCATCAAATGACTGTTTCAGCTCTCAGCACTATCCAGCTGCACTAACTGAACTTTAAGCACTGACAGAGCTTCAATAAAACAAAGGTCCACATTAGGACCGCTG
Source organism: Acanthopagrus latus (assembly GCF_904848185.1). NCBI lineage: Eukaryota > Metazoa > Chordata > Actinopteri > Spariformes > Sparidae > Acanthopagrus > Acanthopagrus latus. The sequence goes on from NC_051047.1 coordinate 11,442,982, forward strand.
GACTGTTTCAGCACCAACTCACTGTGAAGAACTATGAAATGCAGCAATAGTGAGCTGCTTTAGAAGAGGTGATTTTTAAACATTTAATACTGATCATCAATATAGATTAACACATGTCCACCAGCATTTAGCTCTCTGTCTGTAACAGTCACTGTCAGTCATCTGCCAGTGAGATACTAAACCAGCTGAAGAGCTGGGTGTGGGATAAAGGCCAGAGGTTGAGGCGATGCAGCGCTGATAAAGCAGCACTGATACACATTGCCAATAAAACAGCAAGGCAAGGGGATTTAAACCACATGGGGTGCTGAGGGACAGACTGTTTATCAGCCTGAACTACACTGTCACGCACAGTGAACGCCTCACTGACATGATTAAAAATATATAGATAAATAAAAGTGTAAAGGTCGAGTCTGTGAGCAGCTTTTCAGATGCTCATTGAAGGATGATGTGATAGAGATCACTCCCACACAGAATGTGGAGTTAGCAGAAGAATCTTCTTACATTAAAGCAGCTTTAATCAATATTTTTAATCAGATCAGATGACATCCGCATGTGAAATTTGTCGCTTGCAATGATGAACCCACAGGAAATTATTACCAAACTCTGAAGTTCCCTCAGCCTCTACACAGATTTATATCTTCGTTCAACTGTTTGGTTTCTGGTCTGAGACTTCACTGTTTTCTTGGTTCAGTCTAATCGCTCTCACAGCGTTGTGTCCAGCAGCAGCCACAGCAGCAGCAGGCAGCTGATCCCTGTGAAAAAGCTGTAAAAACTCCACTGTGCACTACCTGCTCACAGCCAAACAGCAGATGGACACAGCTAGTGACTAACTGGTAAACATATTGGAACATTTAGCAGCTAGAGAACCAGGTGTTTCTCTCAGGAGTTGACGCCGGCCAACAACAGAGCTAAAAGAAAGTGAACATTGGACAATGTTGTGTTCACAGCTTGTGTGTGATGCCCCCAAGTAGCTTTTAAAAAAAAAAAAAAAATCAGCTAGTCCAGGTTTAAAGACATTTTAATACAAAAATACTAAAGCCTCAGTGCTCCAACAATCCCTAAATTACATCCACTACCTCTCAGTTATTGACAACTCCATAATCAATCAACACTCAGCCCGGCTGATTATCTGGATCAACATTTAGCATTTTCAGGGCTCCAGGGTGCGACTGTCCAAAAATCTGTGAGGGGTTTGCATTGGTTGCACACATGAGGTTACCACAATTTGTTTTTTTATGATTTAAATGAAGAAAACATACATTTGCATATTAAAATGTATTATTGGGTGCACCCAAATTATGCCCTGGTGCAAGTTAGTCTGGTGCCCTGAGCACTGAACTCGCTAACTGCGCAATTAACTGGGTTCACTGTTCACTAACAGCAGCTAAAGTTAGCATGGGTTATCGGCTGTGTTTTGAGCTGTTTACAGTGTGAATTTGACAGGTGGTCAATTCTTACATATTGCACCTTTACTCCTTGTCTCCTTGATTATTATTAATCAGTATCTGCCCCGAAAAAACAAATCTGTCAGTCCCTAAAGGATACACGCACCTTGAGTTTTAGATAATTTTGTCAAACGCCTGCTCCCCAGGCCCATGTTGTACTTTCATGCTTCACAGCCGGATTAATCAAACCTCGGTAGCGAAAGACGAGATGATCACACATGCCTGACGTACACTCGGGAGGAATCAGAATGATGTTTTAATTAGATAAGAGGCTGCGGTGAAGCAACAGAGTGCTGGATGAGATTGTTGTGGACCCTGCTATGACACAGGTTGATGAGTACTCTATTTGCGATATGAGAAGTGTTGTAGTTTTTGGGCTGGTGAGACAGCTCTGAGAAGAGGAAGTGCCGCCTCGCTGTCGGCGGTGGAGACGGATACTCTCCCCGGCTGTGTTTTCAGAGATAAGGAGGCAACAGTGACATGTGCTATTCTTAGACCGGCTCTTCACTGAGGACAGACGTAGAAGCCTGAACAGTAATCATCTGAACGCACACTGCAGGGGAAACAGGCAGGGTCAGACCCGCGGAGGCCAACACACAGGGGGGAAACAACGAAAGTCAAACATGGAAGTAAAGTATAACCATCTCTATCAGCTGCTAAACCTGCTCATTATATATTCAGACAGCTTACTGAGACGAACCGGAAGCGTGGTTGTGAGTGCAACCTACAACTATGTTAGTGAAAAAGGCTGAGAAGTTTGTTGCACGCACGTTTAAAAACAGTTGAACACTTGGTGCTCGACAGAAACAAGAGTCAGTAATGCAAAAACAGAGTCTGCACTCTGGATAAATGCTCCTGTGAACATTTATCACCTCCACATGAGGTGTTTCTGGCCCAGGCCATTCTTCAGGCATAAAACAAAGTGCAGAGAAAAACACCATACAAGTACCCGTATGGAGGGGTCACATAACAGGTCATGTGAAAAATGCAAATCCAGAGCTCAGAGTGACGTCTGCATGTTGCTTTTTTCCATCCAAACAACGGTCCAAGGTCCACGGATATTGGATCTGTGTTGATGTAAACTGAGAAAAGCAGCATACTTTACACTTTTGAGGAGCTGGATGAAGTGAAGATCTGACATTTTACTTATTTAAAGGTAGGGAGGCGATTCTGGAGAAAGATGCTAGGCGATTCTAGCGCTTGGGGTCGCTATTTGGGCTGAAATCTAACCTAAAGGTAGCCCACCCGACGACCTGGGAACAACACCAAACATTCAGCTACCTTTCTCCAGATTGACCGTCCCCACCTTTGACTGACCTAATTGATTGATCAGCTATCAAACCTGCTGGTTCTTGTTCTGCTGATCAGCTAATCAATTGTTCTGCTACTCAAACTACATGATCTAGCTTAAAATCAACTTATCTAACTGTTAATAAAACATCTAAAATAGAAACAAACGATTTCCTACAGCCTGAACTTTGTTTAAACTGGGATTTATGTGGTGTTTTGAGGGTTTTTCCCAGGAACTGATGATTCATTTTGTCTTGACAACATTTTCTTTTAGTTTTTTCTTTTCTTTTCTTTTCTCCTCTGACAGTGAAATTACAAACTGCCACGTAACCAGCTTCACTTTGAAATCAATAAAACCTTAAAAGGCCAAAGATTGTTTTAGATCGATCTTCTGTCGAGCTGCTGTTCAACGAACTGACTCATCGTTTCAGCGCTTAAGTCAGGCCGCAGCTAACAATTACTTTGTTTCGTTATTAATTGATCAGCCTTTCACTTTCCGCATCGATCATTTGTGTCCACCACATGTGCATGTTGACTGAGATGATGATTTCATATTCTCATATTTAAGCAGCTGAAGTTTATTCACATTCATATTTGTTTTCATTCTTTTCCTGAAAACTGGCGGATCGATTACCAAAATAGTTGCAGATCAGTCTGCTGCAACTGTTAAATTGATAGTCAACTAGTTTGGTAATCAATTATTCAGTTTGGGTCAAAAGTCTCAGATTCAGGCTTCCTTAATGTGAACACTTCCTGGTTTCCTTCCTCCTCTGCAGCCTTAAACTGAGTATCTTTGAGTTGTGGACAAAACAAGACATTTGAGGACGGCTGATGGACTTTACATTAAATAGAACAAACAACAACCCACAAACAAAATATAATCGTTTCTTGCAGCCCTAGATTAATTTCCTGTTGATCCACTGATCTATAAAACCAACCAAACCCCCTTAGCTGCGGCTCAGTTTCCCATGGAGGGAGCCCAGGGTGTTCTTCATGTTTACCACAATCAGATCTCCTGCTGTTTGTACAGATAACATCATCAGGCTGCCTGCCCGTCTGTGTGTACAGTAGGGAGGTTTCTCTACATGCAGGATTAGGCTCGGATTCCTTCAGCTGAGGCAGATGGTCCATACAGGTCAGGTCGAGGCTTACACACAGGCAAAGATCCGACCTATTATGATCTGAGACACATGTGGCACAGATGTTTTTCAAGGTTCATCGTCATGCAGATCTAAGCGCCTTCACCTGGGATGATCTAATCTCCTCTCAGACGGAGGGGCCATTAATAAATCAGGCAGACGATGAAGGAGGTGATGAAACTGTGATGGGGGGGATTAATGTGGAAAGTGTACTGATCAGCAGCCCATATATATCGATAAGCATATTGATCGGCCTTTTCATGTCCACACTGAGGGGCCCAGGCTTACATACATAGACTGCAGCGGCATGTTAAACAGGCTGCCTTCAGACGAGAAGGGCCGGAGGAGATGACAACAACAACAGCACGCGCGCGACGCATTCATCAAACCATCCGGTAACGTTAAGCAGCTTAATGTGTCGCCGGGCCGGGACGTGTTCCACCGAGAGGACCCGGCGGCGGACACGATAACCTGCGGCTGACAACACACTCACCGTGCCGTGTGGCACGGGGAGCGCAGTGGTTACCCAGAGGCATAAACAAGCAGCCGAGACACTGACCTGACGATGGGTCCGAGCTGCAGGATGTGCAGCAGCAGAACCAGCGGTCTGTCCCTGCTCAGGTCCCGGTGGATGAAGGTGAGGGTGAGCTGCACCAGCACGGACGGTACGAGCGTGAAGAGGAGCGTGAGCCCCTGCCAGATCTGGTCCCCGGCGGAGCGGTACGTGGAGCTGAGGTACAGCGCTGCCGTGGTCTCGGCCGTGAACAGAGACACCGACACAAAGATGGAACTGGGGAGTCGCATCCTCACTCAGCAGACTCCGCCATCCGGGGGACTGCGGCGCGCTGCTTCGCTCGGGGTCCGCACGTCCATAACGTTCCCACCGAGCGGTCAGACGGTCAGTCGGACAGACAGACGGACAGAGGGCCGAGTGACCCGCGGGAGAGGAGGAGAGGAGACTTGAGAGGGGACGGACGGCGCTCTGTCGGGCTCCCGCCGCCGCCGCAGCTCGTGTGAGATCAGGAGGCAGGCGGGATGTTTGTACCGGCCAGGTGTCGTGCACGAGACGGACTGCAGGGGGCGCGCGAGGAGCTGCCAGGGGGAGAAGAAACGCCCTGCAGACACAACACATCAACCTCACTGAGGACTCAGTCAGAGCAGCAGCCTCGTTTCATTAGGCACATACAACCAGGGACATTTCAACCAGGGACATGAAACACTAGACTCAAAAGCATAAAGTTAAAGAAAAAAAAAGATTTCCAGTAAATTCAAGTAGTTGTAAAACTATTGATTGATTTTTTTTTTTAAATTATCCTTTTTATGGGGTGGGGGGTTAACTTCTATTAAAGGATAAGTTCGCCCAAAAATTAAAAAAAGATTAAAACTCAGTCATTATCCACTCACCTTGGTGCCGATGGAGTTTCACAGCACAGTGTTGCAGCCCTCTCCCAAACAACTGAAGTAGGTGAGGGACTAAAACACAATAGCTCCATAGAAACCAAAGACACTCCCCGTCCGGTTTCCCCTCATAGGAAATACTTTGTATGATAGTGAACGGAAAGAGACAAATATTTCTTTGAGCCCGTTACACTGTCATGGATTACACATGTGATGTTTGTCAATTAAATGAGAATTTTTCAACTTGAAATAAATCTCAGTTTGTCTTAAAACTACTGAAATCTAAGACTGTGAAAGCACGTAATTATCAAGAATACCCTGCTGGAAAAACCAGCATAGACCAGCGCCAAAACACAACTTATGCTGGTGACAAATGTTGAGCGAGACCATGCAGTTCACTGGGCGGTTTCACAAAAAAATAGACGGTATTTTACTTTATTTACAACAAAATGCAACTTTCTTGGGGGTTACTAAAAAAAATTTAATTTTCATTTTTGGGTGAACTACTCCTTTGAAATAAAGTTTGGACTGTAGTGGCCTGATAACAAGAGAGATTCAAGTAAGATAATAATGCACGTTGACATTTTAACCTTTATTACATTTGTGTGTCTACTATTTAGTGGGTATTGTTCAACAATTTTTTTTTGCTTTTATCACTGTTGTACTTTATTTGAGAGGCTACCTACACATGTTTGTTGTGCTCTGTTGAAAAGTATTTACTTTCATTCTTCATCATTATAATAAAGCAACAGATATCTTGGTTCTGTTACCCTTTCTACGTAATACATGTTTCAATAATGCTGATTTTCACTTGCTCCTTCTTTCTTTTCCCTCACCTTCTTTTCCTACTCATGGTTTTTCTATTAACTCTTTCGCATGTTCTGTTTATTTATTTTGATTATTAATTGCATTAATAAGATGGTGTTTTCTTTTTTTTTGTTATATCAAATTGCTGTAATGAAAGGTGTTGAATCAAGTCCTGTTGAATAGTTTGCTGTGGTGTTTAAACAGAGAATACCTGGTGAGCCGAGAGGCACAGAGTGGATCTGAGCTGGTGAGTGGACCCAGAGCAAGTGAAACCGCAGCTCTTTATACAGTTAGAACAAAGAAGACAAATGGCAGTTTCAAACAATAAGAAAACAGAAGACAGGAAAGGGGGAGGGGGTCAGCTCTTTGGAGAGTGTGAACAGCAGGGGGGACACATTGAACATAGTGATTCAGTTCCACATCTAACCCTTCGATTAACTAGTTGGTGTTATGCAAATGTGAATCTGCAGGGTTTAGGACACAGACAGGAGTCGCCATTTACATCTGGAGTTCAAAAGGGCTCATCCCAACCATCATTCCAAATGTGTACACCTTCCTCAAAGGTGAACAGTAATTCTGCAGCCTCTAAAAGGTCATCAACATCATCACCATCATCATCATCATCATCATCAATAATTATCTGGAAATATAATCTCTGATTTATGTTTTAAATGTGATTGAATGTTTTCATATCAATCGGATGTGATGCATCTGTCAGTACGTCAAATAATGATAATAATAAATCAATATGTGTTAAATAACGACGACACATGATTTTTATTTTCATCTGGACACTTTAATAACAACAACCCTGTAGACTTTTTTTTTGTGGACAGCGTGGATTGCAAAATGCACACACATACACAAGTTATAAATATTCCACAACAGGCACAGTTAGCATTGGGAACCTGCTTTGGTTTGCTGTTCTTCACCTCGTTACCAACTTGAGCAACGTGTTCCAAAACGCTGCCTGACGCATTTTCACCTTCCAATGTTTCTGCTCGTCTCCGCTTTGCATCATTTTCCAAATGCAACAGCTTTGTTTTTAAGGCCTCATTATCACGTTTAATCAAAGAAATCCGTAATTGACATAACTGAGTCTCATTTGACTCGGAAAGAAAATCAAATTCTCACACTGACGATACTTTTTCAGCTCTTTTGTTCTCGGCCTCCATCACAAACCCTTACATACTCATTTTTGTCTTTACAGGGTAAAAGTCGTAACAGATCACAACACGACATTTCATATATCCCCACAATTTAAACATCGAAATATACTAACAACCTCGTTTCACACAGGTGAGTCAGCAATATTGCACAGTGCAAACAAAGTGAGACTATTGAGAGGACGATAATCTACAGCTACTTCTCTTAGCATCCGTCTCTACCCAGTTTTGATTATTTTGCAAGTTCTGTATCAAAATCCATCGATCACAGTAACCAACCAAGGTCATAACAGCACTAATTTCAGAAATTATGAACCCTAAAGACATGAACTCAAAGGTCTGCGATTACGTGACGCTCAGCTGGTGGAGTGGTAGAAAAATTTTAAAGGCATTATGTGACACTTGTTTTGTTTTTTGTTTTTTTTGAGACTTGGGTGTGATAGCTGTTTACTTTAAACTGTCGATGGTATCGTGCGTGTGTCGTTCTGACCTGAGAGCGGCATCTTTGAACAAAATGCTGCAATTTTAATCAACGTACTCAGTAACAAAGCTCTGCTTCAGTGATGGGCTATGTTACAGTAAGAGGAATGAATCTGGTAAAGCCTAGAAGCTGAACATCCACCTCAGCACAGACAAAATATCGAGACCATTTTATCTACTGCAACTGCACTCAAATAGGATTTTCTAATTCCCAAACAAATACCATCCATCCCTCCACATTCTCAATGGCTGTGCTTTCAATAATCCAGGTCTTGAAAGGGTTTCAGAGGGAAGGATCGATGTTTGTTCAGGTCAGCGAACAGCAGTTACCCAGATCCATTCACACAAAGACACTGAACAGAGGGAACTCCGACTGGTCCGGCTGCAGGAGGTCGACCAGGAAGCAGATCGTCCCTGACAGGCCTTCAAACAGGCTGCAGACGCTGGTCACTGAGTGGGAGCCTGTCTTGAACTCCTCGGTGAAGAGGAACTCTGCAAACCTTGTGAGGGCGAGAGAAAAGCAGAGAATACAAAGTGACATTTAAATGAATAGATTACAAATGACGGGGCTGTGGCTGCTGCGCCACGGTGGACGCTGAGGTCACGTCCTCATGGGGTTTGAGGAGAATTTTACATGATGGGGTGTTTGAGTTTAACATTATTCTTCATTACTTCTGCATGTATTTGATGATAAACTGTAGTATTGGACAAAATTCAAATTGCGACCGTATGGTAGATAGATATAAAGATTAGGAATCCCCAAAAGAGGCATTTCCACCACCTTTCTTCCCCAGGAACAAGGGTCTAAATTAAGTTTTGGGGACATGAATTCACCGTCCTAAAAGTCACTGCTCAGGGGATTTGTAGTGCTGGCGATTTCTGATTGGTTGAGCACTTGCAAGGATTCTGTTTCAGCCACTATAAAAAACATAAACATGAGAAAGCATACGGTAGATGGGAGGGCAGTGGACATATACAACAATGGGCAGAAGAAACCACTGAGTAGCTTGAAAAGCCGCTCCCAGGACTTTGGGTTAAGACATTCAGTACAAACTGAAAATGTCAACCTCGTGGCTGTGATAGAGGAAAGTCAGGAGAACACCAAAGTCAGTTCATGCATGAACATTTGAGCAAAACTGAAAAACAATCCATCCTACTGTCTGATGGGATTGATTGATTCAGTGAGATGAGATATTTCAGCCTGGACTAAAATGATGGATCAAGTACCTAAAAGTTTGGTCAAAAATATGTTGGCTAGTCATAAATTTCAACTTGGATTAGGTTTCAATGGAGAAGTCTGAACCTTTGCCCTTAGCATTTCTAAAATCTCAACCCAATCACCAGGATTAACAGAATTTTATGTTGGCCTTGTGCATTTCTGCAAACCAAGAACTGTTTAATGTATACGTGTAATACGTGAATGTTGCACAAATGTTGAAACACAACAGTGGTCTGTCGCTAGGTAGCCATCTTGCGCAGCAGTCACGTCACCACCATCAGCCCGTCCTCCAAACAGAAAAAAGTTAGCTCACATACAGTATACGTCACATGCAGTTGTAGAAATGTTGATGAGATGTTTGAAACATACAAGTTAAACATATCTATGGCTTGCAGAAACATACAATGGCAAATGTTATTTTGGTGACAGAGCTGTTAAAACTGCAGCAATGTAGGACGGAGCAGAAAGGATTTCTTGCCTCTGAGCGCGGTAGATGTATTTTGAGTTGCCTGTGAGCCGATACAGCAGGAGGAAGACGTAAGCGCTACCAGCAACCCCGTGACAAATCCCAGGGCCCTTCTTCAGCAGACCTTTCTGCCACACGAGCTCCCCACTGCGGATGCATGTGTCCAGATACTGGGGCTTCTTATTGATCAGGTAGGCTTTGGCAAACAGATATGCCACACCTGAGTGAGAGGATACAGAATTTAATATCAGAAACAACAACTAAGGTGATGTACAAACACCGTCGCGGTCACACTGAGTGTACCTGGGGCTCCGTGGCACCAGTGCACCAGTTCGTTCTCTCTCTCTATCATGGCGCCCAGCTCTGCGGGCCAGTTGCAGTTCTGCTCCTGGTTCATGAGGAAGTCGACGCTCTGCCACACCAGATCCTTCTCTACCCCGCTGAGCACGTCCTGGTAGCTCAGCAGCATCTGCAGCACTGACGAGAGGCCGTGGGCTGCACCTGACAAGGCGGGGGGAGGGGGAGTGCCAGGGGATCACACATGCACCCACCAGAGCAGGCATACAAGGAAGCACCATGCCAGGCACACAAACAGACACAACCCGAAGCATACGAGCACAAACATTCACAAAGAAAAAAACTGGAGGACTAGTCTTTTCTTTTATTTTTGGTTCATCTAAACTGGAGCCCACTAAACATGCTTGACCATTTTGACAGTAAATGTTTTGTCTTGCAGCAATGAGGAAGTAAACTACATGTAAAATTTGAGCAGGTTATAATTGAGGGTTCCCAGAACAGCTGAGATCCTGTCAGGTACATTAGCAGCTACACAACCACCGTCCCACTGAGGGACCCAAGACCAGCTGGTGCACCACCATGTAAGAATATGGTGACAGTTTCCTTACTGATATATTTTCAATATTTAGCTCATTTTCATCATATAAAGCTTATTTTCCTCACATTTGAGACACAAATTAATCAACAATCTAACATGTAATTGTTAAAAATATATCTATATGTAAAAAAGTTAAATATTAAATCTAAATTTGATTTTATTAGGTTAAGTTTTTACTGTTAAATCTCAATGATCAAACATTGACATTTTTTATACTTATACTTATTTAACTTATACTATTGTTAACATATAAACATATTTTTAACAAATATACATATAAAATATATTTTCTTAGTGTTGACACATGGTTTGGTCAGTGGTAAAACTTAGAACAGTAAGCCTGAGTATTCAAACAACAACATATTCATCTAATCCCTGAGAATGATCCAGTAACCTTCGTGCTCATACCTGCAGAGTAAAGCTGAGAGCAACACACTAACTCTTTGTATTCTTGCAATCTGAGCTCCAGTAAAGATTGGACAATTCTGCAAAATGACAGTTTAGGTTCAAAGTGGGCATTTCTTACGTCCAATCCCAGTGGTTATAAAATTCTCGGCTTCTGTTATTTCTATGAATTGCAACTACTGTAAGGTAATGATTAGGGAGCGCTTGTGTCACATCAAATAAATTAGTGTTCGGTTAAAGCAGCTACAAGTTACTTTTATTCTTTGTTGATTCTGGCGGCCCCTGTGGACTAAAGCAGTATGACAGCCATCTCCTCTTGTGGTGCAGATCTTGATCTTGCCAGCCTGGCGTATTTGTTTTGAATACGAATGAAAACTAAATAGAAAGTAAAAATGTTCTTCTTTGAACAGAGCTGCTTGGCTGAGTCATAGCAACGTGGTCTCTGTTTTATGGCTATCAGTCTATCCTGCACTGGCACTGAACGCTGGGATTGGATGTAAATCGTGAAGTGCAGAATCCTCAAATATGGACAGAATTCATTGAGTCACTGGGCTGAGTCTTCCTACATAATGCTGGATGCATGCTGGGAAAACACGGCTGTTTGAGGCAGGACAGCCAGTGTCTGCAAATTCCCTTTTTATGTGTAGCTTGTTGATGTCAAGTGAACTGAGTAACCTCTCCATAAGCACATCTCTCAGGACAAACAACACATGCGGCACCTTTAACCAGGTGTGTTTACAGATATGTCTCATCTACAAAATGTAATTTATTTCACCCCCTCGTCACTCTTCAAACGTTCTTATTGTTTCCATGCAGAAGTAGCCAGCGAGGCTATGCTTACTATGAACTCTGTGTGGGTGTGAAAGTTACTGAGGATCTCCGACCCTCACGGCACTCTTCGTCCGATGCAGTCAAGAGAAGGAAAGTTAGCTTTTTACACATGTTAGAACACCAGCCCTACACCTACAATCATCTCCAAAGTCTTCTCTGCGTATGGACACTGTATGACAACAGAAATCCTCCTACAGTCAGAGGACAGTGGCTCTGAGAGGGAGATTCAGGCTACAGTCTTAATTTCTACCTATTAACGCGAACTTGATCCGACAAAGTCTACCAGACATTAAAGACTTGAAGGAGGCTCGGGTTCTTACCAAGATACTCTGTTCCATAGTACGAGTACATGAGAGGGAAAGGCTTCCTCTTCCTCCTGGCGTACTGTCGCCCTGACTCAATGATGGCCTGACAAATGGATTTGATTTGGTCCTTGCTCAGAATCTGCAGAGGAAATAGAAGAGTTTGAGATGTAGACATAAGGTAAATGGCTATCCACAGAGTCCATCATTATTATTGTAAGTATACACACACACACACACACACACACACACACACACACACACACACACATATGCTGAATAAAAAAGATGTTCTCAGAGGAAAATTGACTAGATAAAATATAAATATATATATATATATATACACAAGTATTTTGGGTGAGGAAAAAAGGACTTTATTGGGAGCCTTAAAGGTGCACTACGCACTTTTGGGGATGACATTTTCATCAAAGATATAGATTTTAATGGACAGATTTTTTTTATGCCTTAATAAACTAAATAGACAATCTCTCTTTGTTTTCATCACCGAATAAACAAACTGACCTTCAAGGACAACAGTGTTTGTGATAGATAGATAGATAGATAGATAGATAGATAGATAGATAGATAGATAGATAGATAGATAGATAGATCAGTCACACACTTGTATTTGGGTGAATACAGTCTGCCACCCTTCAGGTTCAGGAGCTCACCTCTATGCCCAGCTTCTGTTTGAGGACCAGGGCAGCGCACAGATAGCCGGCCCGGCCCACGAACAGCTCGTCCGAGCCGCACTCCAGGAAGCTGATGGGCGCGCACACCTCCCACAGGTTCCGAAATTTGGTCAGCGGCTTAACGAAGTCAGCCAAGCCCAGGGATTTGTATATCATCGCGGCCACGGCGTAGACGCCCGCCCCGCCGAGCAGGAAGGCGGCTCTCATGTTCTTGTCCGGCTCCGCGTCCACGTACCTGACCGACACGTCGATGATCTGCTTGGCCGTCTTCAGGTACACGTCCCGCTGCTCGGAGAACAGCGGACACTCGCTGACGTGGTACAGCATGTAAGCCACCCCGGCCGGGCCATCGTACAGCCCTCCGTCGCAGTCGCTGATGTCGACGGGGAGCTTTTTCAGGACTTTGTCGACGGTGGCGACGACGGCGGGCAAGATGTGCTGCACGCCCTGACCCGGGAGCAAGGCACCTTTGTAGTCGGAGAAGCGGTTTGCAAAGCAGCGGGTGTTTTCCATCACCGGATGACCAGGGAGAGCACAGAGAGCAGGCCTCGGCGGTAACTCAGCGGGGTTTGATGCTCAAGGTATCCGAGGATGAGAGAGAGAGAGAGGAAACACACTGATTGCTCGTCCAGTCAGATCGGCTCTCAGCTGATTGGACGTCAGCAGTGATGGTTCAGCCTCACGTCGGCAGACAGGACCTGCCTACAGAGACCTGCACACAGTCACCTGATGGAGGATCATCCTCACGGTTACAGCTCACAGGCCACCACAACATGAGAGGTAGAGTGAAAACAAAAAGTGTTAGCAGAAAGACATGTTTAATGGAAAGTGCTCACTAAACAGTCAGTACTAATGCACTCACATGTCACCTGCCTGGAATAACACCTGGGAAACTTCATCATCCAAACCCAGTGTTGACAAATCATACCTGAGTACAAGTAAAGATATGATGTTATAATATTAGGTTGCTTTGATAAAAGTGAAAGTCACTCATAAGGTTAGTAGCCCAATTGAGTAAAAGTCTTCAAGTGTCTGATATTTGAAGTATAAAAAGTCGTTTTCAGTCGAAACAAGTATTGGAAGTACAAGTAACACTAGGTTATACATACATTTAGCCTCCATGTATGATTATGGGATGTTTTTTTCTGATTATTGGAATCTGTTTGTTTTCTTTAAATGTTATTGCCAGTGAAATTATTTCTAGATATTTAATTTTAGCTCTTTTGCCGTATGCGATCTGTAATACAGCAACCCCGCAAATAATGTTATCCAGTAAATTTTGTGAAGTAGCCAAAAGTACAGTTTTGTCTCCAAAAGGTAGTTTGGTCAAAGTATAAAACAGAAAAAATAATAATACTCAATACAGAAAGAATCGCCACAAATAAAAGGAGCTCATTATGACCCATATTGAAATTTGTTGTGTGTTGAACTGTTTTTAGTGCAATGTTGGTATATAGTCCTGTATTCCTGCACTATAGGACTTCTATTGGCATTTTTTTTCTTCTCAGCCCATCATAAGTCAAGATATATTGTTAAGTACAATTGTAAACAAATGACTTTAACGTACATCTAAAGCTCATGTTCGCTCTTGCAAACTTCTATTTCACAGATTAAGAGATTGGTCTCTTTTCATTTATAGGCCTTTAAAGGTTGCTCAGTGCACCTTTAACACATTAAAGTTTGAGAAAATGTACTCTGTACTGAACCCAGGCTGCTCCAGAACAACCCCAAGTTCACTGACTGGAGTCTGCAGGTTTGTGGTAATTGAATTATTTAAAAATAGTGTGGGAATATGCACCTTACAGTGCCTTATTCATAGACATATTAACTTGGCTCTTTTCTTTGTTTTTATCTAGTCTAACCACATTCATCATTTTGTGTAGGTGTTTGGTGCAGATAAATGTGGCTTTTAATCAAGTAATTATGCATCAAACCTGGAAATATAGAGAGGAGAGTGGGAGGACCAGGAGCTTAATGGGGTCTCTTTTTTCCCCCAGGGCCCCAAGTAGGTTAACATGTCAGCTATTTAAATGTTGTGGGTTTAACAAATACAGTTAAATAGATCAATAAATAAACAGCTCATCCAACAGTAATTCAACAGTAATGCCTCTTCAGAATTAAATGGAATACAAAGAATAAGCCTCAGTCAACTCGCCCAGTATGTTGGCTATAGCTGTAAGCTAACAGTGGAAAAACTCATCGATTTAGATAAACAGTGACAAATCAGCTGAAGACAAGGCAAGGTGCTGTTCGCTGGAGCTGAAGTCGAAGAAGTAGGCTCCACGCTGATAATGCTCCAACAGAGCGTTTGAGGAGCAGCCTACTTAAAAGATCCCTGTCAGTGTTTGTCTCCACACAGATGGAGGTCAGACTGAACTGGGACAGCACTGGTTGCTACTGGCAACAGATGGTTCAACTGAAACCAACTTTTGGTGGCAGAACTGTAAAATTCCTACAGACGTCAACAATTGTCATCATCAGATCTGCCCGTTAACCTCGTGCTGAAAGTCGTTCCGCCAAAACAACTAGTTAACTCTCGAGGAAATCAGTTGCCATCATGGATAAAGGACAGATCATTCAGTTCAGTATCTTCACCACCAGGTGGTGATGGACGCTCACAGGCTCAGCCGGCTGCTGTCCATGGTGCTGAAAGCAGCTGCTGTTCACTGGAGATGTATATTTGCTATGGGGAACATGGACTCATGAGCTAGTATAAAGTTAGCATATAAGAAGTATAAAGTTAAAGTAGTTGTGCTTTACTTAAGTATATCCCTGATAAAATGTTGGACTTGTAGCACCACTTCTTTTGTCTGACAGCTGTAGTTACTTTGCAGATGAAGATTTTGCAAGTGTGCTTTAAACATACAACACAAGAGGCATGTGACTTCTTACAAAACAGGGTGTTAGCAGCAGATACACCAAAAAGAACTGACCCTTCCAAACCTCTCATATTAGATCACTGTTCAAGGTGCACTGAGGTCAAATTATCCAAGATGTAATTTTGAAAAGAAGAATTAGTCAAACTTTATGCAACGAAACATTTCTCTTCCACTGTCATCATCTTACAAACCCTCAGACTGATCTTGTGGCTCTGCGGAGGTGTTTGACCCCTCGGCTGGGATCCAGCTGACTGTATGAAGAGGTTAGACTTTAATGATGCAACTGTGTTAACAAGCTAACAACATCATAAATAATCATGCGCAGAGTAATAGCTGCTTACTGTAAGTGTCCACTTGGCCTCTCCCTGGTGACATTGTGTTTTTTTTTTCTTTTCTGGCTCCAAACCTATGAACCACCAGACTCAAACTGTGTGGTGTTTTATAAATGTATTCTTGTTTTTTTATCGATGCTTCTTTGCCTGATTGGTTCTCAGTTTTTAGCTGACTGTATCAATGATTTATTTTTGTTTTGAAAGGTGATGTATAGGCTAAATAAAGCTGTCTGTGAGAGATTCTGTATTAAACAATAATAGTACTCAAATGTACGCCTGACAGAGATCTTCGCTCGCCAACTGACTGATATTTAACTGGATTTTCTGTAAGACTTTCTACTTTTACTCCTCTGCATTCACCCAAAGGTATTTTTGAGGTTTTACAACCAAAACACAAATAGTAACAGAATAAAACAGGCCTCAGTGTGGTCCAAATAGCAGGAGCTCCAGCTCTGAGAATGAGCCACTGTAAATAAAGCATTTTGGTGTTGCAGATGAATCCAAGCTGACAAATAATACTGTCTGAATATATACGGACTGGGGAATGAGAATATTTGTTTGGCACAGATTCAGAGTAAAATTAAACACAGAAAACGTACCATTCCCAGTAAAATTGTGACTTGTATCACAACCACAATATCTGTAAAAATAATTGAATATGATTTCTTTTTAATTAGCCAAAATTAGTAAATCCTGATCCAGCGGTGTCTATCTAACCACCAAACACATGAAAGATCCTGACTTTTCCCAGGAAACAGTTGTCACTCGTGTCATGTTTATGTTTTAAATTCATCTTTATTCATGTGTTTACATCAATTGTCTAGATAAGTTTATTTCTGTTTGCACACCCACTCGCTTTGAATTGCTCCTCGAGGAACAACAGTATCTCGGCTTGAACTGAACTGAATAATAGCTTTATCTGACTGCCTGCCAGTTCCGAGATGAACCGAGTGGTTATCTGAGTTGAGATGGTGCGAAAAAGAAGCTTTGGATCCCATTTTAATTTCGTTTCTTTTTTTTTCCTTTTTCTTTTTTTTTCTTGCCTCGCGCACAAAGAGATAGATAAAAGAAGATGAATGCCACAGAGATAATGTATAAGCAAAGGTCACCCCAGAGCTCAGAACTAATTAAATTTTTTTTCCAAAAACTCAAATGAAGTGAGGGGGCAAAAAAAAAAAAAAGAAAGAAAAAGAAGAAAATTGAAGGAAGACTTTTCTGTGTATTTATTCTGAAATGAAAGACACAGAGGGCCGGGGATGATGGAGAGCAGCAGAGAGACGACAGGGAGGTCGGGGACACATAAAGGGAGAGTGGAAGTGGATGCAGTCATTTTCGGAGCTCTGAATAACATGATTTGTTTCCCTGTGGTCCATCTAGTTATTACTTGAAGAGGCAGGCAGGGAACTTGGGATCAGCTTTTGTTGTGAGTTTCCTGTTTGCGAGCTCAGATAAAAGCCTGGTCCAAGTCCAAGCTGCCATTTTACTTTGATGGCCTCTTTTCTCTCTCTCTCTCTCTCTCTCTGTCAGTCTCATACAAATGACAAATTATACACATTTGGGTTGGTAAAATGCTTTGGAGATCTCCGCATCTGTTTTTCTGCTTTGAAAAACACATTTAACGATTTTGACGCTTCTCAAATGTGGACGACAGAGGAGGGTGGAAAATTAAGATGGTTCAAGTCATGCTTGATGAAGCCTGTGTCTTATCTGCCGGCTCGATGTGAGGAAAACTTCATTTGCATTTAAATTAGAAGATGATTTGCCCAGTTGCCTCCATCTGATGAACCGGCGCATGATAGCCATGCCATTTGTCTGCTTGCGAGATGTGGACTGAAGACATTCTGGATGTAAAGGTGTGAAAGGTCTGACCTCCACCTCTGCACTTCATTCTCTTTCATGAAAAGTGACAGAGGCAGCTTTCACCCCTCACCTGTTGGCAGCCTATAAGTTGCCGTAGGCTCTGCTGTTGATTGACACTGTTGTGACAAGAGTGCAGTTCACTGTTGTCATGAAAGAAGCAGAAAGCCTCTGTTCTGATGAGCTTTCTGCAGTAATTACAGCCGGACTGAGAGTGTCAAAGCCAGAGAGGCTGTAAGGGCTGATTGATTATATGTCCTGTCACAGTCTAACAGTCACAGAACATTAAAGGCCGACAACACTAGACGCTGTCCGCGAAACTTTACTGAGATCTGCGACAAAACTCCGTAGAGATAGTAAGGTGCACTGATTGTTTCCCTTTGGCTGCTGTGCCAAATTGAATTTCTCCCACAGGGGGGATCAATATAGGAACAACTCATGTAATCTTAATAGGGAGCCAGTGTGAACGCAGATGGTTGCTTTACTCTAAATTCACTGTATTGTGCAATCTGCAATTATTTTAGAATTATACACCGAAGTAGCTTGTCTGTAGCCAGTTTAAGTACAATTCTGAGGTTCCACCTGCTGAATACACAGAGGTATGAAGGCAACACGCGCAAATCTTCAGGACACAGGTGAGCGCTCTCGTTCCACCTATTTACTCTGGCCATGTCAACCAACATGCAAATGTTTTTTGTCGGACTTCATCACAGAGGAAAATGGAGGACATGTCAAGTGCTCGTCTTGAATTCAAGAGGCTTGGATGAGAGGACTGGAGGGGAGTTACTTTTACTCTGTGTGGGAGTGTCCTCGCAGAGTCATTAAGGACACATGTGAACTCATGAGTTTCAGAGGTGTCAGGACAACTTCTGAGTCGTCGACACAACCGCCCTTCATGTGGGTGAAGTCAGCGCTGCAGTGCTGTCGGTGGGTGGTAAGATGTTGTCGTCCATGTCAAACTGTCCTTGAACAGAGGAGGCGGCCTACAGCACGACTTATCACCCACCTACAATGCCGCACTGAGTTCTCTGACAGCTCAACAAACATTGACACCTGGGCTCACCTAGCCCTAGCAACCCACATGAAGGCCATGAGCTTTGGTTCTGCACCACAATATAACACACCGTGAAAGTTTATCCTCTCAAATATTAACTATTGTCAAGTATTTGTACTTTACTTTATCCCCGCCACAGTCTGCTCACCCTGCTGCCATCTGGGCTGAAGGTGAGGTTCGCCCAGGGCATCGTGCAGGCTGGGACCGACTGCATCACAAATATTGACACTGTGAATCGGGCATGATCTAAAGTGATGTGCATGTGTACCAATGCATTCTTAATAGCCTTTTAATACACTGGGGAGGGGGGCAGTGTCGTTTTGGAAAAAGAAATTAGGAAAGAAGGAAAATACGGTCCCCGGAACACTGTTTGGAGCTAGAAAGGTGGCAGGGTCCGCCACATCCAAACAGTAAAACAGCATCAGGCTGTGTTGTCCTTTGAGGTCAGTTCCAGTTTATTCAATCACGTAAACAAAGAGAGAGTTGCAAATAGTGTGTATTTAGTTTGTTTAGGCATAAAAAAAAAAAACCTCTTCTCATTAAAATGTCTTCCCCCAAACTACATAGTGCACCTTTAATCCCAGTAAGATTGAGATTTTAACAGTCGTGTTCTTATTTTGTTTTTAATTACAATCATAGTTTCGCCTCCGCTCCTTATTTGAATAGTGAGCAGCTGGAGAGCCACAGGAAACGTAAGGGAGAGAGAGGTCTTGGCTGCATGTGGTCTTCGGTGCGTAAAATGACGCACGCACACAACCACAGGGCACTGAGTGAGGCACAAGGAGACACGGACCCCTCTGTTGCACACCTCTCCACGTAGGCTGCTATGTCTCTGGAGGACCCAGTCATCACAGACCCAGAGGACAGCAGTGGGAACCTGCTTCTGAACGTTTCCAGCGGAGAGCAGCACAGGTACAACATCTGGCTCCCTGGCGTCGGGATCGCTGCGGTGTACGGAGTCATCATCCTCGTGGGTCTGGTGGGGAATGTGACCCTGATGAAGACGTGTCTGTCGGTGAAGTCCATGCGGACGGTGCCCAACTTGTTCCTGTCCAGTCTGGCTCTGGGGGACGTGCTGCTGCTGCTGACCTGCGCCCCGGTGGACGCCAGCCGCTACCTGGTGGACGAGTGGCTGTTCGGCCGCGTCGGCTGCAAGCTGATCCCGTTCATCCAGCTCACCTCCGTGGGAGTGTCCGTGTTCACGCTCACCGCTCTGTCCGCTGACCGGTAACTCTCACACACGCTTTTACAACTGTTAGCAACACCTCCGTGAAGCCTGAAGCATTTTTAGACTAAACACAGCTGCACACAGTGTGAAACTGTTGCTCCAGTCCTCCGCTGGTGAGACAGGATGCTGTGAGGACTCATGTTTTTTTTTTTTAATTTGTTGCTGATGCACTGCTGCAGCCAATAGATATATTTTTTAGAAGTTTGGCCTTATTTACCCCCAAAAACCCAGAAAAGGCACCCCAAAAAAAGAAAGAAAGAAAGAAAGAGTAATGTTTGCTGCACATTTAGATTACATAACTGAGGGAATCAATGACTGTTGGTGAATTCAACTGATAACAAAAAAAAAAAACCTCGATGTAGAAAGAAAGAAATGTGAATGTACAAATAAATGCTTGATTTTAGAAGATTCCAACTAAAACAGGTCAAACCATCTGCCAGTGGAGTAAGACAATTTAAGAATTCTTAAAATAAGTTGGTTCGGTCCAGAACTAAGTCAGCTCTGATAAATGTTCAAAAGGGCTGGAATAAATAGAAAATGCTTGCTTTTAGATCAAAGTTGATACGACGCATTAAAGGGGCTCTGTGCAGTTTTGGAGAAGAAATTCAAACCCAGAATTTGAATATTTACAATATTAATGAGACAGTGATACAAAACCTAAGTATTCTTTTCTATAATATGAATAAACAAGCTGTTGTCAGCGGAAAATGAGGTCCAAGAACACTGTTTGAAGATAGATAGGTGGCAGGGTCCGCCACATATAATAAACAAAGTAGTAGTTCTTAAAGTCAGTTTGTTTATTCTGTTTATTCAGTCATGGAAACAAAGAGAGTTAGTTTATTTAGTTTGTTTTGGCAGAAAAAAAACAGTCAGTAAAGATAGGTTTCTCTTCTGATTAAAATGTATTTTCCAAAATTACATAGTGCACCTTTAATAAAAATGTTAAAACAGACTCAATATGAGTCCAATTATCTGGGATTTGAACCCAAAGCCTTTTTGAGGAGAAGAAGAAAATCATTGACCAGTGTTTGAAATTAACTGCTTTTGTCCTGAAATGCTCGTGCTCGCGGATCGAAGCTCAGCACGTCCCTTATATCAAAAATAAATCAAGTAAAGACGGAACTCCTTCTCGAAGACAAGGTGAGTGACATTTACTTGGATTAAATCAGATGATCTTCCCTTTCAAAGCACTAGATAATCCATTTATCTTTAGAAGATAGAGCAAATAGATATCTGGGAGATTAATACACCTGGTTAGATCTTCATTTTGCAGACTTGCTGCTGTCTCAGAATTGTGTCTGTTTCAACCACAATTAGGAGCTCCCAGACTGGAGGTGTTTTACAGCAATTTATAAGGAATTATTAGGATGTTACAGACCTGTAAAACAAAGCACACAGTCTAATGCTTTTTCAAAGGATGCTCCGTGCATGGTCATTTTTTATTTTGCAATTTTAGAAAGTGAAGTAAAGTAAAGTCCTCCTCAGCTTCTTCAGCTGTTTAGGGGAACGCTGCAACACTGTTTCGCTGTGAACCTCCAAGAAATCAGCACGACTGAATTTTCAGTTTTGGGTGAACCGTTCCTTTAAGTCAGGCTGATCCAACACAGTGTTTTACAAGATGATTAACAGAGCAGAAAGGCAGAAAATGCAAAAAGCAAATTACGAGACTCTTTCCTCCAATCTGGAGGATCAGAGGATGATTTCACCTGTGAAAACGTTCATGTAATGCAAGGAAACAAATCTCTCTTTAATTATACTTATGCAACCGGCGAAGAGGGATTGTAACTCTAATCCTTCCATTCCAGGTGTCACAAGCCAAAAAGGTCAGACACAACACCAGGGGATGATTTGACTGAAGTGCAGAAGTGCAGTGATTAAACACGTTCTGGGGCTGATCTGGTACAGGATAATATCTGGCCTACGACTAGATAAGGAAGAATTCAGACTTTTTTTTTTTTTTCACTGGAGAAAAGATGTCTGAAAATGTGTCTGGAGCTGCTCTGACCTTTGTAAATGTCTTAATTTTCAGGAGCTAAAGAACATTTAATACCAGTTCTGATAAATGAACCATCTCTGTTATTTGCAGTTATCTTATTCAGCGGGAGAGCTAATATTATCTTCTGTGGCTGTTTAGCCTCATCTAATTCAGAGGCTAATTAAAAAATTTTTTTTCTGCTGTGTAATCTGCACTGAAATAGGCTCTCAAAGCTCATCTTCCCCCTCAGTCAGAGGTGGCGAGGTGACGTTATGACACTGAATAACACGTTTCTGCAGTTGTTACGGATTTAGGGGAAGAGCCTGATATGAGGTTGTTCCTCTGGCTGCTGCCTCTCCACGTACACCTGAAGCGATGCTCCACAGATGTCTCCTGTCTGTCCAGGTACAGAGCCATCGTCAGGCCTCTGGACAGGTCCAGTGCCAAAGTCAGCGTGTGCGTCCGAGCGGGGGCCATCTGGCTGCTCTCTGTGACCCTGGCCGTCCCCGAGGCCGTCTTCTCCGACCTGCACACCTTCACCACCAGCTTCGGCAACGAGACCTTTGTCACCTGCGCCCCTTACCCTCACGCCGGGGAGCTGCACCCCAAAATCCACTCCACCGCCTTCTTCCTCATCTTCTACATCGTCCCCCTCTTCATCATATCCATCTACTACTGCTTCATCGCTCGCAGCCTGGTCAGGAGCTCCGTGGACATCCCGGCTGAAGGACACCTGCACCTCCAGAGACAGGTCTTCTGCTCTCTTTATCTCTCGTTTACACACCGATGTTGATATGGATGCCTTTTATGTAAAAGGAAACATTTCACAGAACCATCAAGTTTGACATTTCAGGGGAGAAAGTCGCTTCCTTGTGGTGAGTTAATTGAAAAAAGATCAATATCTGCAGCGTGGATATGAAGTTAGGGTCAGCAGCTCGTTTTTTTAAGGTAACACAATCATTTAACAACTGAAAGTACTGAGGATAATCTTAAATTGCAGCCATAGAAAAAGTAGTCTCACCTCAAGGTCTATTAAGCAGCTGCTTTGGAGCTTTTGATCGTAGCACTTTTTTTTTTTTTTTTCCCAACCTGAGCACTTTGTATCGGTTTAAAAGTTAAGGTGGGAGCTGGTGTGAACTGTGTGATATGATCAAAAGCTCCAGGACAGCTACTAAATGGACCTCAAGGTGAGACCGCTGCTGTTTATGAGGCTGCAATTCAAGATTATTTTCAGTATAATCGGGTGTGAGTTGGTGGATTTTAGTTATCTTTGGACCTGGCTGCTGACTCTGGCTTCAGTACCAAACACTGATCCTCTCGACCAACTTGTCGCAGAAAACAAACAATAATGCTTCATGAGATTATGCTGATGTATTTCACGATACAGTCTACTGGACTGCATCTCTGAAAATGATTCAAATTAAACATGAAAAACAATGTGTGGGGGTGAAGTGGACAAACCTGCTAAATACAGACACATCCGACCAGTAACGACAGTCGCAAACAGACAACGCTTTATTTTAAAGGGACAGTTCAACCACAAATCCAAAATATATATGTTTCCTCTTACCTGCAGCGCTATGTATCCATCTAGATTGTTTGGGGGTGAGTTACTGAGTTTTTGAAATATCCATAAGCACCTACTATCACACTTGATAGTCACCTGATTAATCACATTAATCTGACATCAACTCATTATTCAATAGAAAAATTTACAGCAGAGCCTAAATTAACAAAGTGTGACAGTTTATCTTGCCGATGACGCAGCACATCTTTTATCACCTTAGTTTAGCTCGGTAGAATGATCACATTGGCTGCTTAGCTCTACAAGCACAAAGCACGGCAGGGGCTGATGGGACTGTAATTTGTTTTGGTCGTGGGGACAAAACGCGGGACAAATTGAAATATTGGCTTGTTGATAGAGCGAAAAAGGGAAAGAAAATCACAAAAAGTAATTTGGATTTATTTGCAGGGGGTGTGATTGTGCTAAGTCTTAAAGCAGTTCATTCGATAGCTGATGAGAAATTTCACTGACTAAGTCCAAAGTGCTGGTGGTGCTGGAGTCATTAGGATTCATCCTCTGGGAACGACAGATGTGTCCAAAATGTTGCCATAATTCATCCTGTAGCTGTTCACATATTATGTTGATGATGATAAAGATAATAGATTAAAAACCTCCACATATAATACCCTACATGTCACACGCATGCTGCATGTTGCACATAGCAGTCCTGTTTGTCTGTAGAAACTGATGCCTCCTCTCTCGACTCTCCTGTCAGATCAAGTCCAGGAAGCGTCTGGCCAAAACGGTGCTGGTGTTCGTGGGCCTGTTTGCCGTCTGCTGGCTGCCCAGTCACGTCATCTACCTGTACCGCTCCTACCACTATGACCGGGTGGACACCTCGCTGGGCCACTTCATCGCCAGCGTGTGTGCTCGCATTCTGGCCTTCGCCAACTCCTGTGTGAACCCTTTCGCCCTCTACCTGATGAGCAGAAGCTTCAGCAAACACTTCAGGAAGCAGCTCCTGTGCTGCTCTTCTCCAGGACGACTGGACAGTCAGAGCAGCGGGAGCACAAATATAACCACCGTCTGAAGGCGTGTGTGTTTTCAGACACTCCTTATCAACTCTCTTGTTTTAACACACACGTGTTCTTCCGTTCTCCCGGTGACTGTTCTCTTTTCTCCCTCTTCGTGCCACTGTCAAGGACAGCCACTCGGCTTTGTTGCACATTGTGTATTGACAATAAAGGCATTCATTCATTCCTTCATTCATTCCCATAGTAACAGGGTATTGGTTATGCAAATACTATGACTTGTGCAATTTACAAAGTGTAAATGTGTTGTTCTGTATCATATTCACCATGTATAGTGTTGACAACATGTTGATGTTTATGTACAGTTAAACAGTATTTGAGATGTGTGACGCCCTCTGGTCGTCGTTTTTATGAGAACGTTTTGCGCTTGTGAACTTTTAGGTGTTGATAGTCAAAGTGAATAAAAACATGAAACTTTGAGCTGAATTGATTTGTGTCACAGAGGAGGAGAGCAGCGTGAAAGACTCTGACCATTTCCTGTACACTGTGCGGAGCAACACCACTGAATGGAGGCAGAAACGTAATTATGTTCTTGGGATTATTATTTTCATCATGGGGAACTGCTCTTTGTGTGTGAGATGGACCATCAGAGTAAACCCTCTGTGAACAAAAGTAGGGCAAACACAGTGGCCATTTTGTTTTCTAAATGGTAATATTGTGGTGTGGGTTCAGCAGGCAACATCTGTGTCTGGGCACGAGCAACATGAAATCCATCAACACACACACACACACACACACACACACACACACACACACACACACACACACACACACACACACACACACACACACACACACACACACACACACACACACACACACACACACTCTCTCTCTCTCAGAGCCTCGGCTCAAGGCTGCTGCTTTTCTCTGCTGTTTGGAAAAAGAAACGTCAAGTTGTATCAGTTCAAACAACACTTTCCGGGTCTCCGCAGAGGTGACCTTTGTGGGTGGCATTTTAATGTGGGTATCTAATTCCCCTAAAGCTACGACTTAGTTCATCCCGCCGGTCCACTGATTCTTTTGTCTTACTGCGGTTTTCTCCCATGTATTTTGTGTTTGTTTGTTGTTTTTTTTATGTGCCTTGTCCGTTAATCCATGACTATACCCTGTGTGCCTTGATAACGAGACTGAAGCTGGGCTCATTCATTTTTTAAATCATTATTTTTGGACCTTGTATTGCTTTTTTCGACGGGACTGCCAAGAGATGACAGGAACTGGGATGAAAGAGGTGACATGCATCAAGGGGCTACAGGGCGGGAGTGATCGCTCTACCACCAACTGGCCTACTGGGACACCCCGAAGCTGGCCATATGCCTTGTTTTTCTTTAAAAGTACGTTAAATTAAAAGACCCGTTCCGACATGTGGCTATCTTGCCGACTGCCAGCGTTGGGTCCCTGAGGAAATGTAATTGTTTGGCTCTACCACAGATGTGGATGACTGAAAGCAGGAAAGAGGATCCGGTGGATTTCATTGTAGCAAGTGCAGTGGACGGGCATTTCTGTTAGAGGTGCACTATGTAGTTTTGGGAAAGAAATTTTAATCAGACGAGAAGGACGTCCATTGACAGTTTTTTAATGTCAAAACAAACTGAATAAACCAACTCTATGACCTTAAAGGACAGCACACTTTTATGCTGTTTGACTTTGTTAACATCTGGTGGACCCTGCCACCCTTCTAGCTTCAAACTGTGTTATTTTCCAACAAGAACAGCTTGTTTATTCAGTTATTGAAAGCATCATTTTTTTCATAGTTTTTATAATCACCTCATTAATATTGTTTGGATTTCTTCTTCAAAACTACATGGTGTCCTTTGCTTAGCTTAGAAGATAATAACAAATTGAGAAGAAACCCCTCTGCATGTTCTGAAACATCAGCATATGGACTTGACTGCAAATGAGTCTTCATTGAAGTTCACAAATCACAATACAAATATTAAAGGCTTACAACAGGCTTATTTAAAAAAGACACAAATTAGCAACCAGACAGAGAGAAGTAGGAATAAATCAAGGCTGTATAGTAAAACAGTGCTCGCTGACAGTCCTGGTGGCACTACTCAGCAACAAGGCAGTTCAGTTTGTTGTGTGTATAAATCACCAAAAACACTTGGAATGCAAAATGAAATGCTGCCATTATTGTGAAATACTTTTTACAAAATGTGAAGACAGATATTTACATTTCCATGAACATTTTTGTGAGATCCTGCAGAACAACATGGTCATCTTAAACGAGTACAACACAGTGTTTTGTATAATATGTATAATTAGGAAAACTCATGCAGCTGAACCAGAGACAGACTTTTCCAGATTTAAAGAACTGATGTGACTCATGTGACATCACTGGAGGCCGTTTATCAGCCGTCATATTGCCGCAGAGGGCTTTACACAATTTTTCTTCAGACGTTTATCAGGAGGTTTCCTTTAGAAACCATGTTGGAATAGTGAAAAATCCACAGACGTTACCTGGAAAGCACTGGAAAGCATAAAAATGCAAAACCTCATTGCATTCACTGCCACATGTATGCAACTTTAAACGTGTGCAGCCAAAGTATCAAAGTTGAGTCATGTGCAAATAGAAAAGTATTGTAATCAACCCAACTGGCTGATACAAAGGAGTCCCATTCGTTGAATGTGGATGGTTTTTTTCACTTGTCAAGGCACAAATGTGAAGGACTGCAAAAGCAGCTGCGCACAGAGGCACGGCGCCTCATTGGTAGAGGAGGAAGTCCGTGATACTGTGAGGGAGGAAGAGGCTGGAGGCTCTGTGGAGGCGACTCCTTCCCAGACTTCGACGGACACAGAAGCGACAGAGCTGAGACAGAGAGCAGGGACCTGGGCAGGCAGGGGTGGAGATAATGGATGGAGTTTTAATGCCTTCCTTTGGGTTTGTGTAACATGCAACATGTGAATCAGGTTGTCTATAATATACCTCTTTTCTGCAGTGCAGTCCTCACAGCGCTGTTTGGTGGCGACAGATCCAGAGGACTCTGTCCCTCTGCGTTCCTACAGC
The DNA here is from genome assembly GCF_904848185.1 of Acanthopagrus latus. Classification (NCBI taxonomy): domain Eukaryota; kingdom Metazoa; phylum Chordata; class Actinopteri; order Spariformes; family Sparidae; genus Acanthopagrus; species Acanthopagrus latus. Next base: position 11,470,447 of record NC_051047.1, read on the forward strand.
ACCCATCAGCTCCGAAGTCCAGCAGCAGATCCACCACGTTGGCTCCTCCACCCAGAACAGCAGCATGTAGAGGACTGTCCTGCCCACACCCTCTCTGAACATCTGCTCCTACATGTGTAAGAAACAAAAACACACAAAAGGTTGAACATCTGACTGAGGGCAGCCAAATCATTATTTAGATGTTGAACAAGAGTGTTTCTTATAATAATAGTACTTCAATATTAACTGTGTTAAGTAAGGAGTCTCCCTGGGCTCTGTTCTTGGCCCTTTGCGCTTTTCTTTATATATTTCACCTCTTGGCCAGATAACTCAGAGTTATGGAATACATTCCCACGGATGTCTGAAAACGTCCTGCTCTTATAATTTGGATAAAACTGTGATGTTGGTCATTGGCCCCGCTCGACAGAGACGCCTCTTTGATCAGATGAGGAGAGCTCTTAACAAATTGTATCATTTCTTCAAGTTCAGCTGTCAAAACTCTTGGTGACATCCTACCCTCTCTTTCAATCAACACATCAAAGGAATTACCAAGATTGCTTCTTACCATCTGCACCACCAGCATGGCTAAAATTAGGTTCTTCCTGTCGACCGGTGACGCAGAAATCCTGATTGATCTCTCTCTCCTGGCTCACATATTGACAGATCTGAACCGTCATACCCCTGGCTCCGCCTGATCATTGCTCTCCTCGGTTTTACTATCTGTATTTCTGTACAAATCAGTGCCTTTTCATTTCTGATGTTTTCCTTTTTTCTTAATTCTCTTGCCATCTTCCAGGTCACCATGGTAGAGAGGAGGTCCTGTGGCTCAGGCACTACTTGGCGATGCCTCTGCCTGCTCAGTCGTCCTCCTTCACATATATAATATAATTTGTATCAGATATTCTGCCAATGCAAATTGAAAAATGTGATTCTGCTGTTCTGTTTTGTACATGCGACATCTACTGCTCGTCTGTCAGCATCTGGGAGTGGGATCCTGCTCTGTGGCTCTCCCTGAGGTTTCTTCCATCTCCCCCTCTGTTAAAAAGGTTTGTTTTCTCAACATGGCAAGATTTCCTCACTGGAATCGAGGGTCTATGGACAGAGGATGCCGTGACGCAATGTGATTGGGATTTTGGGCTATATAAATAAAATGCTTTTAATTTGAACACCAAAACCATCCCCGCACCCTCACAGACTGTTCTTTCCAGCACTCTGCAAATTGGTGATTAACCAGAGAGTAGATAAAGCCACTCAGAACAGAGCTATGAATCATTTTGAATTATGTGCAGCTGTGTGTTTCCATGGAAAATAATGGCGACGGTAAGACAGGTAGAGGACTGAGAGCAGCTAAAAATCACTGTAAGGACCAAGAGTAAACAAAGGCAGTAATCGGCAGCCCCATTCACACTGCCACTAGCACACGGGGATCCTGCGCTAATTCTCTGCCTCCTCCTATGTGTTAAAGTTTCAGGTGTGGCGAGGAGTGAAATTTCACTCCGGCACTGATCCGCCTCTGAAGGTAGTATCAGGGCTGTATTACTGGCGAACCGATCCAGCGTGAATGGATAGGCTGGTGGCAATTGGACGGTCTGATATCCACACAGGTCTTTCACTAAACTTAATAAAGAGAAATTTCCCACAAAGCAACTCTACATGACCAAGCAAAAGCAGCATGGTAGCTGTAACTGTCTTTGGCAACTTACATGAGGAAAAATAATACCACAGCTGTACGTGGAGAAGGGTCTGTCCACCTGCCCGTCCTACCGACTCTTCGTCACATTTCTGCCTGAATTCTGCTATACTGCTAAATGTGATTGTTGTGGCTAGTGATTACTTTCTTGAAGACATTCATCAAGCCACATCCTTTGAAAATTCCAAACTGAGACCTTTGCAAAGAAATTTGCAGTTCAGCAGCATTAAATAACTTGAGCAAACGTCGCCATGTAACAGTACACTCCTCTCACATATGGCCAGTAGAACCTTGGTGACATGATTTGGTCGAGCGTGTTTGTTTTTTCAATACGTGGAACATGCAATGAAACAGGAATTAGAAGTAACTGAAAATGGGGGAGGATAATGTGTTTCCTGATGAGCAGGGTTCTCGTTGCTGATGGGGTATCCACTTTTTTGAAGTATCTGGCTTCATGCCCTGCGCTGCCTTTGTTGTGTCACAAGTTCTCTAGAATACTGTCTTCGACTTGTTTAAAAACTTTTTTGAGTGTCTTGAAAGGCGATCCAGAAACAAAATGCATCATTGTTGTCAGAAACCAGGAGTGAGACTAACAAAACGCTCTTAAACTCAGGAAAGAAGTTGAGGGTCTTGGATGTTCAACTTTTTCACTTCCTGTTGGATGTGTACAGTGCAGTTTGCAGGCGACAGTACCTGAGTGTAGCAGCAGCCCTACAGAGGCTGCAGCCCGGGCCATGCAGGCGGAGTACAGCGGCGTCCCCACCACTGGCAGCTCCATGTCGATGTGTGCTCCGTACGACAGCAGCAGCTCCAGACACTCTCTGTGGCCTGAAAACGGCACAGCATGTGAGCCTGTGCACTTACTGACAATGCCTTTAAACTCATCCGTACATGTTTGCATGCACACACCTTTCTTAGCGGCCTCGTGGATGGGTGACGCCAGCTGGTAGGAGGTGTGGAGGGAGGCGCCGTGCTGCAGCAGGAGCCTGACACAGGCAGCACTCCCGCTGCTGCAGGAGTTGAAGAGAGGTGTGGCGCCATCTGTTGATACTGCCTCCACCTGTGGGGGGGGTATGACAGGAATAATCATGTGGTGTGAAGGACAAAAGAGCTGCATTTTAATAACAATGTTACAATGTAAATGCAATCCTACAACACTGTGAAGCTCCAGAAATGTTTTGTGGACTACAAAACTTCTCCCGAATTCAGCACGAGGGTGAATGGATACTGACTGAATTTTCAGTTTTGGGTGAACTGTTCCTTTAATAGAGAGAACAAGTGCCAGTAGATTAGCACAGAAGTGATACTTGACAAGTGCAGGTATCAAAACAGCTGCTTCAACCGGATCCAAGTCTACATTACTGAAGTTAGGCTGCTTTATCTTTTCATTAACAGGGACAACTCACAACCACATATGACTTTAACACACATACACCAACATTTGATGTATTAGAAGTGTGTGATGCACACAGATGGTAGAAAATGTTGTTGTCTTGTCTCTCCAAGAAACTTTCAATGTAGCAGTGTGACAATTAAATATTGTCGGATTCAAGGTGGAAAGTAAAAATAGCCGCAGAAGTGTTTTTTTTTTCTTCTGGCTTCTTTGTCAGAACTGGCATCACCAACAAGGCGGCTGCAAACACATCAGTGGGAGACTTAGATGTGTTATGCTACTAGTCGCTAATGAGCTGTTAGCCTTGTGCATAAATAACTTCACACCAAGAGATTTCTTTTGTTTTTTCAACCTCCAAGTTTCAAGACAAGTGATATCACTGCAGCTCTTTCTGAGCCACAAAGGACAAATTCTTACACATGTGCACTGGAACTCAAACAGACTTCAATATGTACAATGTAAAATCAAGTTTCCACATAAGTCTCTCTAAATAAAATAAAATGGATCATGTGATGTTCAGACATTAAATGGCCTTAAGGCTCCACCAGTTTTACACATTAAAGTGTGATTACAGGTCTCAGGGAGTACTACTGCATATGTGAAAAAAGTGGTATGACACCTTTGGTGCTCGAGATGAAGTGGCAAATAATCTCATAAATTGTCTCCAGTGATGTCACTCAATGGACAAGCTGCATTGTGGGTAATGTAGGCGCCAGGATTTGAGCAGGAATGAGAATGTGTGGAATAAAAAAAGGTGATGTCTGGTATTGCTGTCTCGATCTAGATCCTTTGTTTTTAGCCTGTCCATGAGTCCAGCAGCGTTATAGCAGTGTGATGCGGACCAGTGGACTGTTTTTCTAAACCTGGCACCCTAAAGTAACCTGCTGTATTTCAAATTCAGTGCTCTTACATTTGCACCGGCATCCAGCAGGAGCTTGGCACAAGCGTAATGGCCTCCGAGGCAAGCTTCATGTAGAGGAGAGATTCTGTCCAGGCTGAGTGTGTCTACATGGAAGCCCTGCAGGGAAGATCAGAGGAGAATTCTGTCAGACACAACAATGTGTGTGCATTGTGTGTACTTATACTCATGAAGACGGTCTGTGTTAGCTTCACCTGAGCGATGAGTCTCCTCAGGTGCAGCAGTCTGCCCTGGTAGGCGGCTTCATGGAGAGGAGTTCTGTCCGACCAGGAGTCTTGGGGCACAGAGAGTAAGATCAGGACTCCACTTTCAGAAAACACACAGCCGATGTGCTCAAGGCCAATTGATCCTGCTCTCTGTCTATTGTAATGTTAAGATGGCCTCATTTGAATATATCTTTATCTTGTTTTTCAGGGTCACCCCAACCCTGAGCACCAAACGACCTGACACTCTGGCTCTTGTTGGTCTACAGCAGTACACAGTCCTCATATGCAGCAGTGGATTTGTTGCTTCATGCAAAGACTTATAGAAAAGTCGGTACAACAAATACATTGTTTGACTTTGACCTTCCCTCATAAAGGCAATTAAAAAAAAAATAGATGAATGTGTCAAAGAGACAAAGAAAATAACTCACCAGCCATCAGCGAGTTGCATGCCAGCCCCCCGTAGATGTACAAGGGCCTCTGCCAAGGTTGCGAGCACAGGGAAACCTCTGTTTGAACGGCAGCCATGATGAACGTGAAATAACTGCAGGCTCCTCGGCGACTGTCCAGGACTCGAGCTCACCCCGTCGGATTCACAAACTTCAAGTCGGCCCCTCACTTATCTGGGTCCTTGGCCACCTCCCCCACACTGCCACCTCCCGCCCACCCTCGTCCAGGACCATGGATTGAGTCTACAGTATGTATGTGGTCGTTACAATGGGCCTGTGCTGATGATACACCTTGAACAAAGCGCTTGTGCATGAAAACACAACACAGGTTTGAGATAAGTTTCACACTGTGGATATCTGGGCAATGAGGTATTGCATTTCATCTCGTCTAATCTTTGAAGTGGGAACTATCTTCTGTCACAGCAGCATATTTTCAGATAGAGGGACAGAAGAAGTTACAATAAAATGTGGTTGAACTGATATTCAGCTGCAGGATCTAGGTGTAGCGTTACATATAATAAGATACACCAAACCACACATATTTTTTTCCAAAATGTACCCAGAAGAGCTGCTTTTTGTATCTGTATTTGCACTATTAGCTCACTCTGTGTGAACCTCCAACCACGACTCTATGCAAATCCCCATTGTTTGCCCTGAAAAGCCACGTCGTCCCATCCCTATCACCTCCTGTTTCACAGCTACTCTCTGTTTTGTCTGGCGCTCCACATTCTTCAGAGCTGTTTTGCTAATTCAACTGTAAGAAAGTCGTCGTCTGACATCCTTCTAAGCGCGCTGCCTCGTATAATGGCCACAAGAAGAAAAAATGTTGAGAACGCTGTAGATGGTGTAAATTAAATGACATAAAAACACGTGAAATATTAAAAAGGAGGTTTTATTTTTCAGCATCTGAAAAAACTCCCTGTTTTAATATAAATATGGCAAATCTGAAATTATTTAACAAAATAGTGGCAACAAAAAGAACGATCTGCACTGATATTTAGCTTTAAATTTTACCAAGAAAACCGCTGTTCTATGTGAGGTATGTAATTCTTCAAGCTGAAAACAGGTTACTGCCATTGATTCTGCAAGTAAGCATGAAGTTAACCAGCCCCTATCCTCCCACTGTTAAGTGCAAACTATAGACTTTTTAACAAATCAAAAAGTAGCTTTTAAATATGCAACAAGTGCCAAACATTTCCATTTTAATCTCTATGTATAAAACCTCTGCTTCTAAGTCTTGGGAAAAAATGGCTCACACAAGGTCCCTTTAGTCAAGTAATGTAAACAATGTTCAGAGTTTCCATGAACACATTCAGCATGAAGTCAGTTGTCACATCTCATAACACCTTGTGAGCAGCTTGAAGCGAGGCTGAGGTGTCGTCGTTATGATGAAGAATCCTGTTTGGCTGCTCGCTTCGTGGCACTGACTTCACTGCTCGGCCTCGGCCTCCACAGTCCATGAGGGCCGGTGGCGTCCACAGCAACGTCCATGACCCGGTCTGGCACTAACCACTGCAGAAAAAGCAGGAGCAGGAAGTCTAAAACAGCAAAAAGGGCGAAGAGGGTGCCGGCGACGGGGCCGCAGTAAGCCCTCAGCCTCCGCAACCGTCTGTCCAGGGGAAGCACCTCCTCTCCAGACACTCGGTCGTACACCTGAGAGGGAAAACACAAGGAGCAGAGACGACAAACAGTTAACCTTCTGTTGCAGGCTGAATAATGCCTCAGCTGTGTGAGCGATCAGTCGGTTTACTGGCACAGAAGAAAACAGAAAACATGTTTACTTGTAGTAACCTGGTTACAGTTTCCATATGCATTCATCCGACCAGTAATCAGATCGCTCCACTTCCCCACATATTCTAATGCTTATTGTAACTGCGTAAGTGAAACCAGATGCTGCTGCTGGACTGATAAAACTTGTGTGTGCGCAGGAGGACAGATGATCTGCCGTGAGAACAGTTTAATCTCACAGTGCGAAGGCGTCTGAGTTTTTACAAACACGCAACTGTTCATCTGTAGTAGCTGACATTATTTATCTATCGTCATATAATGTACACAAACTTTCTTTAACACGGAAACATTGGAGCTTGGCTGATAAATTGGTCGATGCCAAACTAAGGTGTAACCACTGCTGCATGGTTTCTCCACCAGAGAGTGCTGATACTTTGATTTTACTCTCACGCCCTGCTCAGTTTGTGTTCATCACAGGGATACGTTTCAAGATACCATTTGTTATGTTTTTTATTGAATGGTGATGCTAAATGCAGTTTATACTACTGATATCCATTTGAGTGACTGCTGCTCAGTAATGAGTGGGAGCAGGTTATGGTAACTATATTCTACTGTTCATGTATGAAGAGTGAATGTAGGGTGGTGGGGACATACATTTGCAGTGTGAATATCACCATTTAAATCTTGTCTGTGAGCTCCGAATGCTAAATAGTTAAACTTTGACTTCTAACCACATGCTGCTGGGTCTCTCCACCTACATGAAACCATGCTAAGTTATACATGAGGCTGATTTACTGTATTGTTATCCCATTTTTGAAACCCCCAAATATGTGTATCAGTATCAGCTTCAGAGATCCAGTATTGGTTGGTCTGCAGTAAACATGGCCTTGGTGAAATTAGGTTTCTCTTACAAGACATGAAAGAAACAAGACTGAAGATGAATGTAAAATGGTAAATTTGTGCATGTAAATATTAACTGTATAAGCTTTGAATGCTAAAAGAATACAACTGAATAAAAGGGTTTGTTTTTTTGGGGTGGTGAACTGACCTTTTCAGTCCTCTCTGCGACGTTTCTCCAGGTGTATAGGTTTCGCACACGAGCATGGACAGAGGCGGGGGAGGGGACAGACCCTGAGCGGTGCTGGGCAATGACTTTCTCCAGACCAGCACACAACGACCGCACAGTGGGCTCACACAGGGTGATCAATTCGTTGGGTAACACCTCAGGAATGCCCCCCACACAAGTGCTAACCACCTTAGAAACCAACAGAAAGACGTGCATCAGTCAAGCCACACAATGTGAAAGTAAACCAACATCTGTTCCAACATCAGTTTCCAGAAATAAACTGCTTTTCCCACCACATCAAAAGAAAATGGCCGTACTTTAGCATGGCTAAAGACTAGATTAGCAGCTGAAAAGCACTGACCTCTTATGGCTAAAGGTTTTCAAGTCTGTTTCACCACTGACCACACCCAACAGTGATGTCAGGGTGTAGTGACCATGCTCAGAGTGCACTGCAGGTCAACAAATGCAGAATGTCAGTGTTGTTGTTGATAACTCATGAGGGTTGAGACATCCGCCTCTGTGTTTCTAATATTCCAACCAGAACCTTATACCCACAGGACAAGTTCAGTCAAGGCCTAACATTTCTGGTTTCATCAGTCTGTGGGATATCATTTATAGGGGACTACTATGTTTCCTATTGCTTTTTTCGGGCATGAAAGGAAACTGAGGCAATGAGCTGCTTGTGATGTTAGAGATGTTATTACAATGAGAAACAATGAGGTCGTTCTGTTCTCTCACAGGCCACTGCTCTTACAGTGAATCCACTGACACATTTCTATAACAGTATCATAACTTAAGTTATTAGACAGCCTCCTTTATAATCTTTGACAGTGTGAAAAGCATTGAATGACAGGATGATAAGTAGAGTTTAATTCATATTAGCTCTCAAGTATATGTAGTCCATTTTGCTGGATAGACACTGATTTGTCCCGGTATTCACATGTTTTACGACAACTTGTATGCCACGTTTTAAATCTTTTATCTCTGTTAGCTCAATTAGCTGTGCAGCTAGCAAGGCTGTCTCCACCTGCACTGGGAGATGGAAGCACCAGGGAGAGGTTAGTATTCTCGGTCGGGTAGCAGTCAGATCAAGCCTGTGCTGGCACTTTTGGACCATCGACTCTTAAGGTACAAAGTGGTATTACGAGACGGGACGGGCCGTGGATTGCTAGTTACCAAGCTAACTTCAGTAGAAATGTTATTTTTTTCACATCCACAATTCTTGTTTTTCAATGCTTTAAACTAAAATTCTTCCATTTTACACTTTTATTGACTTTGTCTCTCTCCCTTTCTTCGACCTATATGGACACACAATCTCTCCGATCCATGAACTACTGTATGAACGGCAACAAACCTGCAGGCCACAGCTGGCTCCTTCCACAATGGCCATGCAGAAGGCTTCGGTCAGAGATGTGTTGAGGAAGATGTGACCTTGCACCAGAACTCCACGAACATCTTTATGCTCCAAAGCCCCCAGCAGACGCACCCTGCAGTCGCCCAATTCAGAGAGACAAGGCACATGTGGAAACCCATGTTTTATCCCTAGACATTCACCACAAAGGTAATGCAGCAGCTCACCGTATATTAATAGATTTATTAATAATAAATAAAATGTATCCAACAACAGTGCTGTCAACTTCCAGGTCATGGAATGTTTCTCGTGAGTAAATATGAGCATCCAGCAGTACCTGTCGTGTAGCTGGTATTTTTCTCTCACTTCCTCCAACACAATTCTCTTCGGCCCCTCTCCCCCGATCAGGAAATGCAGATCTGGATGTTTGAGGCAGAGCTCTGGGATTATTCCACCAAGCAGATCAATTCCTTTAACAGAGATAGAGATTATCAACATTCGCTTTGACAATGACAGTGATGCAGTACTTGATTAAAAATTGCTTTTCATTTCGTCACTGAGGTTTTTTTACTTGAGTACTTGAATAATTAATTCAATAATGTTAGAGCTGAAATAAAATTGTTGTTATTGTAAATTATTACATCTAACTTTAAATCAATAAACTTGGATTTTTGAATTTACAACACTCTGGAGTTATTGGAAAGGTTTGGAACAAATGAGTTAGAGACAAACCCTCACAGCAACAATTCAATTCTACAATTCGTACAATACTCGTACAATTAGTTTTGCCCAGTTTAATCTGCAACTGAGCAGAAATAACATGCTGAATATGACTTTTTGTTTCCAACTGACCTTTCCTTTACAGAAATGTATTATAATATTAACCTAGGCTTTGGTGTGAAATTTGGTCCTCCACAACAGTGCAGCATCCTCAACACCATAACAAGTCTGCTACTGTTATTACTGCCTTCACTGACCACCAGAAATATGAACAAATAACCTTAAAAATAAACAGAACAGCTTCTTTCTACCTTTGCGGTAGACGAGACGACTGATGACAACAATAGTGATCCTATCATCTGGGCGCTGGGAGGGGTCGGGGGTGAAATCAGTAGGGTCGACAGCGTTGGGAATAACAGACACTATCTTTGGGTCGAGTGCTGCTCGGAGCACCGTGTTTTCCTTACTGGTGTATGACACGCACACAATGTGGTTTGTGTCACACAGTGACACGGTCAGAAGCTTGTTGGTAAGCACAGAGCTCACATCAGCAAAGCCGAAGAGTGAGTGGTCAGTGAACACCTGTAAATGATAATACACAGTGGATTATGTGAAGCATACCAATATAAACACACTGTATGATTTAGAGAGCTGGCTCATAATAAGTTAAGTACCGTGTTGAGGCCCATGGTCTTAGCATGGAACAATGCATCATGGCCCATGGCAGAGAAGGAGCTGTGTGCGTGCACCACAGTGATGCATTCCCTTACGAACACGCAGCGCAGCAGTGGGAGACTGTGGAAGCAGGTGGTAGCTGTGGACTGGTTGTACATCACCTGCAGGGGGAGGTAGTACACCTTCAGTCCATTGGTCAGGTACCTGACACCCTTCCTCCTGCCATAGGCGTGGGTGACAATCACCACCTTGTGTCCCTTTTCAATCAAGCACTGGGATAGCTGGTAAATGTGACTTTCCACTCCTCCCATATTCGGATAGAAGAAGTCAGACACCATGCAGATGTTGTGCTTCCTGCTGGGGACCCTGGCAACCTCTGCGGGAGCTCCAGAGACCCTCCGAGATGAGGGGTTAGCCACAGCTCTCCTTCGTTGGCCCATTGTAGATTCCTTATGTGGCTGTGCACCTCACTAGTGCTGAAAAAAACAATCAAATTCAACGATTAGGCGATCACCAGATAATAAATTGATGAAATTAACTGATAACAAAAGTATTTTAATAATGAGCACTAAGGGCTCCAGGGTGTGTGACACTTGTTCCACTTTCTCAACTGCAATTTACTATAAAAAAAAAAATGTAAAACATTCCCCATTTACAAATTCTTAAATGTGGTAATTTACTTTTTATTCACTTTAATGTGACTGTAAATCGATTAAGATTTAGTTTTGTTATTGATCGTTCAGTTCATATGCCAGAATGAGAGTGAAAATAAGTTTTCTCAGAGTCTAAAGTGAAAACTTCAGTTTTTTCATGTTGTTCAGAACCAACTGGACAAATCCAAACACATCTAGATTATAGTTCAACAAACGTGAGAAAATGAGTGAAATCCTCCTCACACATTAGAAGCTGGAACCAGCTAAATTGTTTGGGTTTTTTTGCCCCGATAAATGCCTTTAATGGTTGACAGATTATGAAAATATCTGGCAATTAACTTTAAGTCCATCAAGAGAATCAATCATCTCAACACACATCCAAATGAATATTACTCGAATTAGTCCGAAAACTGATTTACTGAATACAATATGTCAATAACATACTTGCTAGGCAATAAATGGTCTCACATCATATAAAAACTTCCTTTAGCACTAACTATAAACTTAATTATGATGATGTAGGGTTTTCAGTTGCCTTTAACTTCCCCCTTATCCTTATAAAACAACATCTGTCACTGTCATAGTGTGGCACCTGTCTTATTTCACTACTGGATGTAGGCCAGCAGCATCTCTCTTAGCTCTGGAAGTGTTTTAGTTTGAATTGTCCCTTTAACTTGCACTTGCTTCCCGTTTAACTGTGGTGGGACAGTCAAGACTGAAGTACATATGAACACCTCGGAGACTATCTGGTAAAAGGTGAATGAGCTGACTCTTTTAAGCTGCATCAACATGTTTTCAGCCTCATCTGTCTCAGTACACATTAGCATCAAGCTAACAAACTTTGTTCATATTTAACCACTTGACTGACACTGAAGCAGGTAATTCTCCCAGACCGAATCGCCTTACCATGGACAAAATGACAGTCTTGTTCCAGTCTGTAAAAATACACAGAGCTACTTTCCAGATGTACATTCATTTTTACTCGCTAGCCTTGAGCTAGCAGTGTAGCCGCCCGATGCACTTCCTGGTGTTTCCCAACGTCACACGCAATGAATGACGTAGCGTGCTGTTGCTGCCCTCTGCTGACCATAACTAGACTAACGAGGCTAAAATCTGGATTTGAATGTAACATTACATCATTCGTCTTCTATTGTAAATGTCATACTCTTACAGGGTGATTTGACACACTCAAGAGACAGTTGTCTAAGTCTTCCTCTAATATAGATAGCCTGTGGCCACATTTGAACTTATATGACAGACTATGGCAAGCTTAGAGTATCTTAAAAGATAACTTCACCGTTTTTACACATTCACAAGAGTGAGTTTGCAGGTCCTGGGGAGTATTACTAACCATAAAAAGTAGTACAAAGCCTTCTGTGGCCCCACTGGAAGCTGCATGTCATCTGATGCCACTCAGTGATTAAATGGCATTCTTGTTAATGTAGTCACAAGGTTTTGTTAGATTCATTGTGAACTGTTTTTTGTTTTGTTTTCCCAGATATACCACATGTACTATTCCATACATTCATCTTCGTTATTAAAAGCTGATATCTACATTAACTTGGAAGCTATTTGTCCAATTACACGCAGCTTCCCCTGGAGCCACAAAAGGCTTTATTCTACTTTTTTCACATATGTGTGTAGTAGAGTATAGTGCAGTAGCAGACATATGTCTGTATTGTTTTTTTGATATGGTTCAATAAAGAGAAGATAAGGGAAATGAAGCATTTTAAAGGGAAATGAGAGCACAGCTGGCTGCCCTCGTTCTTCTTTATGAAACTGTCACCGCTGAATTCTGTGTCATGAATTAAAATACTGACAACCATGGAAATACACTGTGAGTAATCTGAGCTGATTTTAGGTAGATAATGCAGAGGACCATGACAAACAACTGCCTTTGATATGTATTTATTTTGATGTCTCCTGTCATCTCTAGCTCACACACATAGACAGTGCTGAATGTTGGCAGTTTTCCTACAGCAAAACAAAGAAATTGGTCTGAACTAGTACTCCACCTCAGCACCACACTAACAAGCCTAAACAAGTTGACAACCTGTTCTTTGCCAGTGATGCTCTGTGGCCAAGAATGTGGTGTGCCACCTTCACTTTCGCTGCGACACTCATTGGCACATATCAAAACAGTCTCCAGAAAGAACATAAGAGTGACAGTGATGACAGGATACCAAATGACACCAGGAATTTGCAACACAAAAACAAAACTCAATGGTACAAATTAACATGTGGGGTATGCTGGTTAAAGGATTGTTCAGTTTTGTTTCACTCATGGATGTAGTTTCAGGGTTGAACCCTTTTTGGTGAGCTTGAAAAAGTCCACTTATTCACGCTGTCACAAATTCCTGCAACTCTCTCTCTGTGCGCGCCTCAGATCTGATGTGCTTTCCTGTCTCAGTTACAGAAGCTGGCTGCTGACCAAACCCTGGACATGGGTGTGGTGGACTGACTATCTGGACTAGCAGTGTGTTTCCAAGTTCTCCCAGCTAAACAACATCTTTTCAGCCAGGAACAGTCCCAGGTTGCCTGGCTGTCCTAGTAGGGATCGTTCACAGGCATTACCTTTTGGTGTCATGGGGTCCCCTCCAAAGCTTGATGTGTTATATATTCCACACAATGACCTAAATATGTTTATTTACAAAAGTGAAACAAGGCAACAGCATTCAGTGTAACCAGTATACCACAAAGACAGTTACGGAACAACAGGTTGCATTTTAACACACCCTTAGATAAAAAAAAATGAAGATTGTCCAAGGACCTTTGAAAAGACCCAGTGTAAATTGTCAGTCTGAGGTGCATACGCATTTTTCATGTTCCATTACTATCTGCATTGCATAGATTACATTTAAATGGATAAAAAACAGTGCATAGTTCTGGTATTGTGCTGTATACATTTCACATTTCTGGTAATAAAGCGACAATGATAGCAGCTCATACATTTGCTGCATATCAACCCCAGGTTAGAATGAGCATGCATGAGGTTTGTCATAACTGTAGCAAGGTGTTGCGATATCAAGTTAAAGGCAAAGGTTCCTAAAATGGCTGTGGTAAATATCTAATTTGTTTCTCACATTCAAATCACAGCCCTTACAGTCTTACCATCAAGGTACAAGCAATCAATAAATGGCTCAGTTTGTGGTGTTTTTGTGATTTTGAACACGTATTTCTGTAAGTTGTTTTGACATTCTACTATGGCTAAAAGACATGTTTTCCAAAGGGTTCAGTTATTCTGACTGGATTTTATGCTATTTGAAACAGAATGTATCATGTCATCTTCTTACCGTTGTTGGGAAATCTCTGGTGCAATATGTTACAGTCCTTGAATTTGAATGAAAGAAGAAAAACACTTGACTGCGACCATCCATGAAAGTTCACAAAATGGAACAAATAACACATTCCATTAGTGAAGCGAACACAGGATGCAACCTGTCCACAAACAGTTTCAGTGTGGGTATGGTGCCGCATTCATGACTAACCATGTTTCGTTAGGGAAGTGCCTTCACAGTATCTATATTGTCACATTGGAGTTTTTGTGTTTGGCATAAAAAGTTGTCCGTCTCCACTTCTTTTATCTTTGGTATCCTGTATCAAAAACAAAAGATAAGCAAGTCAAATTCCACAGAGAGACAAGGAACGATTATAACTGTCAACCCAGAAGACCAAAACTGGCAGTGGCTTAGGTTTTTTCAGCTGTAATAGTGTTGTGCAACTCCAGTTAAACCAGCTTAAGCATGATAATAAATGAATAGGGACATTTGACGTCATGATCAACGGCTGCTTAACTTACTGTGAGAATTCCCACGGCGCCACAAACCCACGGAAAACACAACCACAAAAATAATGGGAATCATTTTTAGGTACCGGTATCTCACTGGATCTACCGGATCTATGTGGGGTTCTGTGGAAAATGAAGAAAATGGCATTGGTGTCACATCCTAAACAGAACTTTACTTAATAAGCTGGTTTATGATATGTTGCATAATGACTGTACTATTGCTGTGTTTGCAGGTAATTTTTCATGTGGAGCAGTAATGTGAAATAAATAAGTAAAAACCTGTCATTGTGGAGCAGTTATCTCTGATGACAGTTGGTAGTGCTTGGGCCTTTACATCACATTTAGGTTTCCCGTCGAGTTTGGTGATGAGTTTGCTGGTGAACTGGTAGAGGCCGGTCTGATTGTCCAGTGTGTTTGTGTGTGTGATATCAATAGAGGGTGAATTCTCAAGGAGCTGCTCACCCAGCTTCCACTGAATCTCAGCCTCCCCATAGCGTCCAGTTGCACTGCAGTGGAAAGTCTTTCCACTTACGCCAACATGCAGATTGTCGGCTGACTCATTCTGACAGACGTCGTAGCTCGCTGGAGAGACGACTGCAAGTTACAAGTGTGCAATCATGCAGTAAATTCATGGAAGTATTAATGAGTGATTGAATGCTGTATGCACAATGAATGAAAGACTCACCAGAGATGTTTAGATTTACAAAGACTTTCATGTATGTCTCTTTCTTGTAATATTTGCATCTGTATCTCCCCTGGTCACCCGCTGTGATGTTGGTCAGTAGAATAGAGCAGTTATTGTTCTCATGCAGAAATAGTTTGGTCCTGTCCCTGTATCCGCCAAGGAAGTCTGAAGTGTTCTTGACGTGTTTAACCACCAGAATCCAGCTCGGTTCTTCCATCTGCCACAGAAACTCCTTGTCCAGATTTCTCTGCAGGCAGGTGCATGGCAGGAGGACACTGCCTTCTAAGGTGCCTGTGATTGTCATCTCCTCATCACCTACAATAGCAAATGTAAACAGGGATTAGTCAGGTTGCTCAGATGCTCTTTATTTTCCATTTAGTCGACATTTTTCAACACACTGGAAAACTTTGGATTTTAAAACTTTCACTTCTGATGAGAAATCTGATGAGCTGCGTGAGCTCTCAGTTGTTTATTCATTCAACTCATCATATCAAGTCTAAAGATGTCAGGTCTGAGGTCACAGTGCTGGCTACTCCTGGTATTGTTAAAAATCAGATGTCTTCTAACATGCAAGAAATATTAGAAACATCTGGAACATGGAGTGGTTTTTCATGTTTGTTTTGAGCTTGAAAATAAAGGCAGGATCTATCTTTGTACTCTTCTCTCAGAGCAGTAATGCAGGTTATTGTATTAGGGTACACCACTTATAGAATTAGGCATCGAAAGTCTAATCACAGGGACTGCATCTGGCTGATTGATGATCACTTTGAGATTTTAGCTGGTGTGGTGAGAACCAGTTAGGCTAGCTTAATCAGGCTCTTAACAATAACATTGATTCATATTGGAATTGTGATATGATTCCTGATTAGCAGGAATTATCATTTCTGCATCACAATTTTCCTTTTCAATGACAGACATGGTTGAAATTGAGACATTTGTTGGGGTCTGTAGCAAACAAATGTCTCAATTTCATTATTACTATGCTGTTTGTCAAAAGAATTACCATTATCAAAAAATAAATTAAAAAAATAATAATAAATAAATAAATAAATAAATACAGTTTCTGTGACTTCAATACCGCACTTAGCCATGTTGCAATTTAGATAATTTATCGATTAATTTTGTAGCCCTTGTCAGGTCACAGTTGATATATGAAACACATTGGCACGTAGGCAATGGGCATGTGTTTAAACACTGAGCATGTGTGAGCTATGTTGCTATGGATACGCAAAATATGTCTACTGTGTGTTTAATTAGCTGTTTGAAAGATATGGCAAACTTCCCAAACTTGATCAAACATGCGCTGAAAAGCATCTTATCTGATCAAACATCTCAAAATAATCTCCAAACAAGGACAGACAGCCAATAAAACAAACATGCCTATTGGTCTGTGTTTGTTGGATAATGTTTTATCACAGTGCTATGGGATTAAGGAAGACAGAATGAGACTGAATGAGTGATGCCCTATGAGTGTCAGTTTTCTTAACTCCTTGAGGCAGAGCTGTAGAGAGAAGTCTTGACACGTTCTTAAGAGATTATCTACTTTGGGCATGTTCATTTTGATTCCTGATACTTTGATTGGAAGCATGTCCATATCTGCTGCCTCAAAAACATCCAAAGCCCACAGCCTTTTTATAAAATAACAACAATTTCTGGTAGGATGGTTGGTTGGTTGGAGGGTTAGTCAGTTGGTTGGACGGTGGGCTGGTTGGTTTGAGGGTGGGCTGGTTGGTTGTTGGGTTAGTTGGAGTTGGTGTGTTGGTTGCATGGTTGGTTTGTCAGCAGAACTACACAAAAAGTACTGAACGGAAACTTGGATGGAGAATAGACCCCATTCTCCAGAGATCTAGAAAGAGGAATGGATCCATGAATTGTTCTCACTTTCTTATACATTAACATATATGGTGTTTAATTAAGTTTTTGTTAATTTTTCAAGGAGTACAGTGAGTAAAATGTGATGTGGATCCCTGTTAATGTTGTGTTCACCTTCATGTTGTAACTGCAAATACAGCTGATGCTTACATAATCAAATCATATGAAGCCACATTACAAACTAATAAACAATGATGATAATTAGCGTACAAATGTTATTGACCTGGTCCGATAACTCTGCAATATTTTCTTGGGCTTTGTTGGTCAACCACAGCTGTAAAGCCACGCCTAGCAACCAGACACTTTCACTGTTTGTATTCTCCTCAAGTGCATGAAAAAGATAAGAGAGAAAGAAAGAAAGAAAGAAAGAAAGAAAGAAAGAAAGAAAGAAAGAAAGAAAGAAAGAAAGGAGTCACTGTTTTGAAACCTTTGGCCTAAATATTGGTCAAGTCCCACTCCAACAAAAACAAATAGTTGGGTTTAAGCTAAATAATGGACAGACAAGTGGCATGGTTCTCTTTAGGCCTTATCCACTGAAGTCCAATAGTGTTGTAGAAAATTCTGACATTTATAGGGTAGTAGATTTTTTAAAAAAATGTTTGTTTACATCACAGATAATCCATTTCTCCTTGTACAACATCTGTACAGAAAAATCCTGTCTCCTTAAGACTTGCATGAGGTTTAAACCTCGCATTACATAGACATTGATGATTTATGATTGAATTATCTTATCTCATTACATTCTTTTAAATAATTTTGACAACATGATGTTAAATTGAGTTTGTCAAACATGGTCAAAGAGGTCAAAGGATTAGGATGTAATTTTTGGGGAACACAGTTTAATCAGAAGAGAAGATTTTCAGTAATTAAATTTAAACAAACTAAATAAACAAGCTCTCTTTATTTTCATGATAATAAACTCAATCAATACACACACTGACTTTAAAGGATAAAGCAATTTCATACTGTTTTACTTTGTTTATATGTGGCAGACCCTGCCACATTTCTAGCTTCAAATAGTGTTCCAGGGGTCTTACACTCCTCTGAGTACAGCTTGTTTATTAAGTGAAAAATGGAAAAAATAAATATTTTGTTTGTATGTATTATTACCTAATTAATATTGCAAATGTTAAAATTCTGAGTTTGTATTTCTTCATCAAAACATCATAGTGCTCCTTTAAAAGAAAGACACAGAACATTCAACATGGAATCAAAAACCAAAATTGTGCAAACCTAACCAAAAATCAATATCGATGTCTACCTAAATACCATTGCAGAATTGATGTTTAAAGGAAACAAAATGTCCACAGAAAAGAATATTAAGTGTTTAATAACTAGTGTGAAGTTAATGTTTAGCTATGATTAACACTTCTGATCTCCTGTAGCCACAAAGCACTTTTTAACTCAACCTGGCATTCACAAAGGCTGCCCATTCCCTCAGTGTTCACAGTAGGAATGAAATCTGTCAGGTCGTTACTTTATCATTTAATATCTCGCAGTGAATATCTCCTGATATCTGGAGCTGAGACAGGAAACGTTTTTGTGCTGTGCCCTTGGAGGGATCTCGATTGCGCAATTTAAACAATGAGTCTGGATTACACTTCCCCACAGCGCTCAGCACATAAACATATGATCAATCGGACAGGAATGCAGTGAAAGGGAACCGCAACATGTCGATCAAGTAAAACTTTAGCGGTAGCACATGGGTCGACGAAGACATCTTACTGTTTTATGTTAACGCATACAGGCAGAACAGACAGAGTCAACTTGTGGGTTCAATGACATGACAGTACCTGTGACAATTAGCACCATACACAGTCCCAGCAAAATCCTCATGTTGCGCTCTGCGGCGGGAAAAAGATGGATGGAGTTGAGGAGTCTCGGGCCAATATACCTCAAAATTGCTCTGATAACTTTTTTTCTTTTTTCTTTTTTTAATTCTAATCGGATCCGAGTCGTGTTAAATGTAGGCTAATGAGCCGTCACATAGTCGAGCCTGTGCGCACGTCCGTCGTCACTGTGTCTTCTGAGGGGGAAGTGAAGCCAAGCTAAAGTCCAACCGCAAAAGACGCTGGTCTCCGTTTCCGGAATAAAGCCATAAATTTCTATAAAGACATTAGAGGCTGCCTCCCACTGATTGTAACACAATCTGATGAAGCAAAGTTAACCATCTGCCCCCCACAAGAACTCAACTGGTGTGTTAACAGCCCTCTGCCGTCAGTCCACGACCTGGATATAGCTCGATATGATCTCATCAATCGCGCGTCACCGCAGGTATTTTATAAGGATTTTCTGTGACAGTGGGAGGAAAGCGAGTGAGTCAAATGTGTTTCCTTGGCATCAATGCGCGCACACACGCAGTCATCCCCCCGCCCCCACCAGTCTCACATCCCTACAGCCTCACACACCGTCACCGTCGGGAGCTAAACGGGGAGGGATCACCGTAGTCGGGATCGGAACGACGACTTCAGCCGCCGCTGTTGACACAATATCGCCCGCCCGCTTTAACGTTTCTTCTTACGGGACAATCGTGAACATTACGGGGGTGCTGGATACCGGGAGGACGGCATGGGAGAGCTCACGGCGTTTCTGCTGTTACTGGTGGCGACCTTGACGCTTTCATCCGAGGTGAGCACAGCGGAGAAAATCTCAGGCTGTGGTGGGAGAGTGTTGGTGAGCCGTCCCCTGGCTCCGCTCCTGCCCGGGCCTTGAGCTTGTTACAGCGGGCTTCAAACGCACAACGGTGCCGACTACCGCGTCGAATGTGTTTAATGACGTGACAAAATAACGGTTAAATGTACGTTAAATACGACTGACAATACTGGGCTATGTTAGGGTTTAATAACGCTCCACGTTCCCAGGCTATGTGACAGCAGCAACCGAAGATAACATTATTACCGGGCTGCGCTGAGGCCCACTCTTCGTTTCGTCCAGTTAAATGGCTTTCCCCGACAGTTTTTCACATTTTGTTGCATGAGTCCATCGATATTTTACAGTGTACATAGATTTTCTGCGTAGAATTTGCAAACCAAATGTCAGCAATGTTACCGAGGCCTACCGTTAGATGTCAGTGATTGACAGCTTGGCCCTGCCATGTTTTGCTTCTTCTCGTGGTTCTCTACCCATGTGTAACAGACGGTTACTATAATAATATCTAGTCGCTGTTATATTTTTATCGCTAGTTACATGGGGCAGTCAAGTCACCTGGCTGATAAGGTCCAGAAGGCTAACTTTAGCTAGCTCTGTTTCCAGAATATGACACGGATTGGCATGGCAACCGCTGCAGGCTAACATAACGTCGTATGTGTGTCCTGCCAGTTTATCTCATTAACGACTTAACGTAATCAAACAAATGCAACACGAGTTCAGCTGAGTTGTGAATGCGCCGTCCGTTTTTCGACAAATGTGCTTTACAAATGCCAGTGTCGTGTTACTGCGTTATTCTGTGCTGCTGCGTCGGCCCGGCCCGGTCCACTCGGTCCGGTCCGGTCCAGCCCAGCAGCGTCGCAGGGTGGTGGTGAAACTGCTGAGGAGACATGGAAAAAGGATGCAGCCTTTTTTTTTGTAGTTTGACACAGGCAAGATGGCGCCTGCAGCTTGGCTGCTGTCACTGCTGCTGTATAGCACCACAGACAAATACACAGCTTGGTTCAGCAGCTGGAAAAAGGATGAGCAGGGCCTGTATCACAATAAGTAAATCATTAGATGTATACGGCTGTTTTCTCGTGGCTGTGCTGCATTTGGCAGTCTCAGTACAATAACACACCTACTGTGGCTCTCCCACCCAAACCCCTGTGTGCTGCAGTGGAGAGTGTCTACAGAAGGATAGTGCAGGAGACACTATTTGATGTTACGTTCAAGAACTCTCCATGACAAAAATAACCATATGCATTACCTGCTACCATCCTGAGATAATGGTTGGAAATCTTGTTACTGTTCCTGTAACATCACTATTGTATGTAACCGTTGCTATATCTCATGACATATGATTTATTTCTTTGCTGTAATTATTTTAGTACTTATTATTGTACTTTATTTTTTGTGCCACATGTTTTGTTTGTTTTTTTATGAAGCTGTAGGCTGAGTCATGATAGAAAGTCACTCGGCAGCAAAACCTAGATGTGACAGATTATCACATGCGTTATCATGGTTTGCTGCCGCACTAACCCGCAGTCACACAGGAGCTTTTTCTTTTATGTCAGACCAGGTCAGACTGGTTATCGCAGTGTAATTCTACACTGACATAAATGTGCCCTGTTTCTGAAATGTTTCATGAAGGGACTGTGAATTGAAGGATGTGAACTAGTGATTTGTGTGGTGAATAACTGGACATCTAGTCTTCAAATCCACCATTGGATTTGACGTTGAATTTAAGGTCATGGTTCAATTTGATTTAAAGATCTTTTTTTCGACTATGCTTTTGTTAGACATGATGCATCTGGATTTGTGAAGATCAACAGATACTTGGTTAAGGTGTGCAATTGATATTCACAGTTCAAATTGAAAAGAGGATCATAGACAACAAAAGAGAGATGGAAACAAATTTCAGTTTCTCAAGTGAACACCCCTCCTTCCACAAATAAATAAAGGATCTATGGCACAGTTATCAGTTCAGTTCATAGTAAACTGTCTTCTCAAAGAAATCAACAGTGGGGATTCCTGATGCATTTCTAATGCTGTCAGAGTTAACTTCACTACCAGTCTTTTGATTGTCTCCTTGCTCAGTGCAGCTACAGGCTACTGAAAGCTTGTTTTTTTTCCCATCAGATCCTCTGTACACATGTAGGTGTGCGCATGTGTGTAGGGTACTGCTGAATCTGCCTTTTAATTTCAGTTGATTTTAGATCTAGAATTGAAATCGTGACAGCCCAGTGACACCCCCTGTGTTGCCCTGGTGGTTCATACATCTTTCTACTGCTTACAGATGCTGTTTGTATTTTTCCATTTTACTGCTGTGGTTCAGATAGAATGAGCTCGATGGTTGTGTCACATGATGCAAGGCACTCAAATAAAAAAGGACTTTCATATCAAAATAAATCATTGATAACAGTAGGCAATGTGTTGATGAGAAGAGAGTGGATTCTACAGAAAGGAACAACATGATAACCTATCATGACCCACAGGAAGCTAATGTGAAGCAGATCCTTACAGAAAAACACATCTTCAAGTCAGAATTAGTCATTAAAAGATGGGCGGCAGATTGCTTGGTTGCCAGTGTATTGTCAGCTTTCAGCATCCTCTCTAATGTGTGCCAGAAAAAATAGAGGGCCCAGAAGGCGAAACACATGGAGACTTCCTCCAATTCTTTCCCTGGACACAAAGGAAGGAAAAAGAAGAGTGTTCTTGCACAGGAGAAGGCCAAGGCTAGTTCATTTAACAGAAGTGCTTGTTCACTCACAACTTGTTTTTTGGTAGCCTGTGGCTCCATGTTTTTTTTTTTTTTTTTCACTCTTTGCTCTTACAGGCCATATGTTCTTCCTTACCTTCTCATTGCACTTTCTGTCAGAGGAAAGGAATAAAACCTCTTAAGGCAGGCTAACAAAGGGCACATGTGCTGCTGGCCAGTGGCTGGAGCTTAGCTCTCTGGCTTATGGGCTCAGTAGGGATAAAATTGAGTGTCTTGCCTGGCTTAGGCTAAAACCAGTAGTAACATCACCATGATGTATTTCTTTATATAAGAACTTAAATGCACATTGATTCAAAGAGAGCTTTCTCCTGATTCCTTTATTGTACTTCATGGAGTGACAGATGTTTGTGCAGGATTATATTTGACAGGATTTAAAATAAACTGAAAAGGACGAAACATGCTGGATCAGGATCTGTGGTTAAGCTTTACTTTATCCAGTGTGATACAATCAGTCTTCATCGCTGTCTTCTCTTTCCTCTTTCTTCTGTCCAGGTGCCGGCTGATGACTCTGTGGGTTTGCTAACTGAGCCCCAGGTGGCCATGTTCTGCGGGAAGCTCAACATGCACATCAATGTGCAGAGTGGCAAGTGGGAGTCAGACCCGTCTGGCACCAAGAGCTGCATTGGCACCAAGGAGGGCATCCTGCAGTACTGCCAAGAGGTATTTAAACAGGAGGACAAAGTGATGCAGAGACAGAGTAGGAGACGGAGACAGCAAATTGACATGACTATTTGTTCCATTTCTCCAGGTGTACCCGGAGTTGCAGATCACAAATGTCGTGGAGGCCAACCAGCCCATCAGCATCCAGAACTGGTGCAAGAAAGGCCGCAAGCAATGCCGCAGTCACACGCACATTGTGGTGCCATACCGCTGCCTGGGTAAGAAGTTTGAATGATCACATGTGGATGTTACTGAGCATGTTGGTTCCTATGTGTGTGAATGTTCATGTGATACGTGCTTGTGATGAGTTAACTTTGTTGTTGCAGTTGGGGAGTTTGTGAGCGACGCCTTGCTTGTTCCTGACAAGTGTAAGTTCCTGCACCAGGAGCGTATGGACCAGTGTGAGAGCCACCTGCACTGGCACACCGTAGCCAAAGAGGTGAGGATGGACGGCATCAAATGTCACTGTTGTAAACTTCATATCCGTCATCATAGCTGCCAGGTTTCTGTCTATTGCTTCCTTCTCTGTCTGGTCTTGAGTAATTCTCAGTGACTAAGCGTGACTAAGCACCCCTTAATTTCACGCTCTGAACACTCTGCTGTCCACCTTCTCTGCCACTTTGTTTATCCTCATGCCTCTCTGATTGTTCATTAATGTGCAGTCACCCACGAAGACAATTGTCTGCCAAAAATAGTTTTTTTTAACCTCTGTTATAAAAAATACTCTGACTGATGAGAGTGGTGCTTCTTTATATCCAGTCACTAAGGTTGACCACAATGAGCCCTCACAGACACCATGAAATGTCTCAAAGCGGTGTGGTATCATTCAGGTGTTAAAGGTCAAAGGTGTTAGAAGCCACTCAAGCTCTGTAGGATGTTTTGATTAATGTCTGTCATTGAAACTTAGTCCTGCGGAGACCGCTCCATGAACCTCCACGACTATGGGATGCTGCTGCCATGTGGTATCGACCGCTTCCGAGGGGTGGAGTTTGTCTGCTGCCCTGCTGAGGCGGAGCGAGAGTCGGACAGCGCGGAGCTTGAGGGGGAGGAGTCAGACGTCTGGTGGGGCGGAGCTGAGGCTGAATACTCTGATAACAGGTAACCTCACTGGTTTCACATTCGTCACCGTTCGCCCAGACTGACACGCAGGTTTGCACGTTGACTGAGCCGACTGCCCTCCCTGCAGCATGACGCGTGCGGCAGACACAGAGCCCGCCACCATGGAGGACGACGAAGACGAGGACGAAGAGGCTGACGCTTTCGAAAGAGATGAGAACGGAGATGGCGATGAAGACGACGAAGAGGACGAGGAGGACGACATGACTGACGAACGGGACAGCGATGAGCGCAGTGCTAACGTTGCCATGACGACAACCACCACCACCACAACAGAATCAGTTGAGGAGGTCGTTCGAGGTAAGAAGAGGATACACACCCTTTGTTTACACGTTTCCATTCATTGTTTGTTCTTCCAGATATGATGTTGTATCGCTTGTATGTTTTTCATTTCATCATGTTCTGCATACATTTTATATTTGATTTTTAATTTGCGTTTGTGTGCACATGTCCCAGCCGTGTGTTGGGCTCGGGCTGTGTCCGGCCCGTGTCATGCCATGCTGGAGCGTTGGTACTTTGTCCCCGAGAAGCGCCGCTGTGCTCCCTTCTTGTTTGGGGGCTGCGGAGGCAACAGGAATAACTTTGATTCGGAGGAGTACTGCATGGCCGTCTGCAGCAGCTCGTGTAAGTCCCAGGACCGGAGCCGTAGAAACCCTGAAGCGTCCACACACCACGAGGCCTGACTCCCGTCCTCCGGCTGCTGCAGATTGTCTCTGTTTCTGTGTGTCTCCCCGTCCTGAGTGTCTCATGGCTCTTAACAACTCGGAGCACTGACGAGTGGATCCGGTTGCTTCTACACTAGTTTTGTGTTATAGTTTTGCCTTATAGCATTATTTTCTCAGCAAGATGATATTGTATCTATGATATGGCAAGGAAAATTAAACAGGAGGAAATAGGGAGGTAAAGAGATCACCTTATATACGCATAATCCAGAAAGCAAGGAACATGTCCTCAAATATGTAGTGAAGTAGAAGCAGCTTGGATCCCTTAGCTCAGATGAAAAGGCTGAGGGTTTTCTGTATTTGTCTTATTGCCAACAAATGTGATGAAAAGACTAAAACCAACAATTCATTTGCCTGCTAAGCATTACGTTTGAACTTTTCTTCCTATAGAAGATGTAAATCTTTCAAAATGGGTCACAAATATGTTTTTTATTGTTTGAAAAAGGTGCAGTCATTACTTTAAAAAATCTGGACATTTAAATGATTTGCTAAATATCTTAAACAAGAGTCAGTAGAGCATCTGGTGGGAACTTTTTTCTGTCTGGGATGAACACACACTTGGTTGTCCCGTCATGCCTTCACCACACAAGTTTCTGCCTGCCCTGTTTATTTATATGGAGTTTCCTTTTGATAATTATGAATTGTTTTTCACTCTACCATTGAAAGAGTGAGAAAGGGAGGGAGTGAGGGAGAGAAAAAAAGAGATCTGACTGTCCTCAGGTTGTTTTCAGGTCCATTTTTGCCAAAACATGTCTGTTGTGGTTGTGATGGGCAACACTCTGAATCTCTCAATGAAGCACCGCTGTGGCTTGGCTTGACTTGTGTGGGAAGTGACTCACGTAAGAAATGTAACTCACGCTATCAGTGTTTCTGTTTCAACCTGTTGAAGATGTTACACCATGCACCCAACGTGGTCAGCCTGTTAGGGTTTGCAGCCACCAGTATGATGACTGTAATTCACTTAAAAACTATAGCTCTGAAGTATTCCTAATTGTACGGAAGAAAACTAATGTCACTGTGTGGCTGACTGATGTGTTTTTTGGACAACAATGGAGCTCTGCCACAGAGGGGTAAGCTCCGTCAGGCTTTAACTGCACACCGAATATAGTTTTGGATCAATTAATTGATGGTTTTGGTCTTTTTATGGGATTTGTTGACAAAAAGATTAATGACCAGCTGTATCCTTTATGAAGCTTTTAGGCCAGACATTTAACAACAGCAGAGTTGGTAGTTTAACTGATGATGTTTGAACATCGTACTGAAAGAACAAAGAAAAGAAAAAGTGCAAAGGCAAGCGGCTCAAGTTTAGTGTCCCTGTTGGAAAGCAGCCATGATGCTTGAGCAGTCATTCACTTTAATATCATTCAATTGCTCACTTCAATAGATTCTGACTACTAACCGATACTTCTTACAGCATGTGGACAAGAGAGCATAAACACTGAAGCTTGAATATCGCTGTGTGTCTGCATGAAGTCATGTAAACAGCTGTGTTTGCATGCCTTGCAGCGGCAGGGTGTCTGCTGCTGTAGCTCCGTAGCACACTGACCTGGCAGTTTAACGTCTCTAACGATGTCTTGTTGCACTTTGTTTATAGCCATAGTGTGTGTGTGTGTGTGTGTGTGTATGGGGGGAGGGTTTTGTTAAAGGTTAACGGGTTGATTTGATGTTTCCACTCAGTGAACCATCACACTCCTCTCTGTGCAGCATCTGCCCTCATCCTGACTCTGCGCCTTTTCTCTTATCTCCAGGCTCCCACAATAAATATGGGAATACGCACAGCACTTACTGGGAAACTAATCATCCTTTGTCCCCCTGATAACCCGCTGTGTTTCTGTTGTGCCATTATTTGTGTTTATATTAAAACAGTTTCCTGTTTGTGCCTAACCTACTTCATGTTTTGCACACACTTTAAACTTGCCTCATCTTTCAGGATTGTACTTGTGTGTTTCTGGCACACTGGAATCATTGCGTTTAACCTCCGTGCATCCTCTTTGCTAGTATTCTTACAGCTCTGAGTCACTCTGCCTTATCTTGTGGTGTTTTCCCCCTGCGTTATATATCATCCCTCCCTCTCTCTGTTTCTCTTTAGTGCCCACCATGGCCCCAAGCCCTCCAGACGCCGTGGATCGGTACCTCGAGTCTCCCGGCGAAGACAACGAACACACCGACTTCCAGAAGGCCAAGGAAAGCCTGGAGGCCAGACATCGTGAAAGGATGTCTGAGGTATGTCAGGGTTAACATCCTCAACATTTCTGGCGAGGATTTTGCCCTGTCAAGGTGTCCAAATGTCTGACATGAGCTTTTTTTTCTGTACTGTATATAATGACTGCTTTTGTCTGTTTATGTCCAGGTGATGAGGGAGTGGGAAGAGGCTGAGAGACAGGCCAAAAACCTTCCACGTGCTGATAAGAAAGCTGTCATCCAGGTAGGAAACAAACCACGACTTCTTCTGTATTTGTGTGTATATTGTAACATTATTTGTAATCGTGAAAGATTGTGAAAATGTTTGAGTTCCATTATCTTGGCCAAAATGTACAGTGAAAAGAATGTGAGAATGCCTTAGTGACGGGGATTTAAATTGTATCCTTCAGATTTCACCTGTGTAAAAGTAGGTTTAACTGGATGAATATGAGGGATATGGAGCTTGATAAATTTGTTTATAAAGATAACTCAGCAAAAATATGTCAAAGTTTACATGAGGAGAAAAAAAAACACTCAGAAATTGTTTTATTGCCATATAGTTGACATGTTCTTGAAATGACACAACTACAGAGACAGGATAAAATATTAGATTTTGTGTGACAATGTGTGGCTAGGAACCCTGAAAAAAACTCTAACTATGCCATAACTGTTGGCATTCATAATCAGATTAAGTAAAAATGGTTTACCGTCCCATCTGTTTCATGTAAAATGCTCCGTATTTGCAGCACTTCCAGGAGAAGGTGGAGGCTCTGGAGCAGGAGGCAGCAGGAGAGAGGCAGCAGCTGGTGGAGACCCACATGGCCCGGGTGGAGGCTCTGCTCAACAGCCGCAGACGCCTGGCTCTGGAAAATTACCTCAGCGCCCTACAGGCCAACCCTCCACGGGTACACACACACTCGCACACAAACCCCCACACACACATTCATCACCTGTGCACTTTTCAGTGAAAGCAGAGCTGTTGCATAAAGTCCTGGGTGTGTTAGTGGGGGAGGTTGTGGACAAGCTTTCTCAATACATTGCTCAAGTGCAAATGGAAACTAATACAATGATGTGTATGTTAACTCCAAGTCATACTGTATGTTTGTACTGTAAAAGGCTTCAGTAAGTGTATTAATGACCATGCGACCCCTTCCAGGCTCGTCAGGTGCTGACCCTGCTGAAGAAGTATGTCCGTGCAGAGCAGAAGGACAGGCAGCACACGCTGAAACACTACGAGCATGTACGCACAGTCGACCCCAAGAAGGCTGCGCAGATCAGACCTCAGGTACACAAAACACACAGACACACACAGAATATGATGATTTCTGAATTGGACTCAAAACTTCTTTCCTTCTTCTTCTTTCAGGTTTTGACCCACCTACGTGTGATCGATGAGAGGATGAATCAGTCAATTGGTCTGCTCTACAAGGTGCCCAGCGTGGCCAATGAGATCCAAAACCAAGTCGGTAAGTCCCTGCTTCATATTTCTTACTAACTGTATAAATGATTGTTTTTAATGCTTGTGCATAGTCAGTCAGGGTATGAGGACTCACTATTTTGTGTCCAAATGGTAATAAACATTACAGCACCATAAAAATACTTCTTTTAAAATCATGTCCCTTCCTAAGGGAGCAGTCTTCTATAAACAAATGGCACTAAATGTTGTATTATTGTTAAATAGTTGATGTAAATCTACAAAATAAAATATATATTTTCCCGTTACGTTATTACATAATTTTCTTGTATGCAAATAATTACATTTCGTTCAGTGACAACACAGAAAACATTATAACTGTCACAGAGGGGCTATACTTATTTTGTTACAACAATCAAATAACATCATGAATTACCATTTTCCAAAGCTGGTTGGTTTTCCCCTTAAATCCGAGTTAGTTTTAAGTCAATGTCATTATTAAAGCTGAAGCATTTGGTTGATTACTTAATTAGTCCATCGTCAGAAAAATAATCTGCAACGATGCGGTGTTAAAACCGTTCAAAGGAACAACTGGCAAAAATTCACGAGTTTCCGCCTCTCAACTGTGAACATTTTGTGCTTTTCTTTGCTACGGAGGTAACTGAATATACTTTAATCATCAATCTTTTTTTTCATATTTTACAGAACAATCGATTTGTTTAGTTGGGAAAATAACCAGCAGATAAGGTGAAAAAAAATAAGAAAATATACTTGCAGTGACATCAAACATGCCTCGTGTATCCTGCTGTAGTACAAAAAGTAAAGGTGTGGCAAATCAGTCTGTGAACTGATCATTTCAAAGAAAGATGAGCTCACATAAGAGTAATTAAACCAGCCCACATATGACCACCTTTTACGAGCAGTGGGACTGTACAGATTTAATGAAGTGACCCCGAAAAACCTCTTGTAGTGCTGAGTGAGGCTGAAAACAAGTTGAACAGCATGTCTGGAGTCCACTGAGGCAAGTTGTGCTGATAACTCAGCATCTCTGCTGTAAGTTTGTCTTCAGTTATCGGGACACTGCGCGGAGTTCACCTGACATCTATCTTTTTTTTTTCACTCCTACCACTTCGTGCTCCTATATGTCATCATGCTGTATCTCCCTCTCTCCCTCTTTCTCTCTCTCTCTCTCTCTCTCACACACACACACATCTCTTTTTTTCTCTTCTTTCTAGCTGTTATAGTGCAGAGAGTTCAAGCGGAGCTGTCTCAGCAAGTCTCTTCCCTGCAGAGCGATGGGCGGGTGAGTTGAGTTGCACCCACTCACATATGCATAGAGTCTGTCCTGTATAAACTGCAGGCTCTCGCGTATATAAATAGAACAGACTCTGTACTGCGATACAAGAAATTGTCTTGGTATTGGGGAGGTGGGTTTTTATTGCAGAAAACTTGCAGTCAGAAACGCCAAAGAGGCAGAAATGCATTTTAAATGGTTCAGCTGATGACACATCGTGTTGGCTGTGATCGGTTTCAGTGAATGAGATGTAGAAGAGTCATCTGAGAAAACCAGTTCTCCTGGGACGATGCTGCATCTGAACGGGAAAACATTTTCCAGTGAGATCACAGTTGTAGAGCTGATGGAGCTTTAGTGAAGTGATGTTGGCACATGATTACATCAGCGAGTTGAAGTCCTGTGGATGATGTCAGGTTCTCCACCTTTTTGGCAAATAATCATCAGGATTGGATTATATTTTCAAAGAAAGCCTCCCTGGTCGTCCCACGCTGACATGTCCAGATTAACATTGCTGTGTGTGTGTGTGTGTGTACGTATGCAGGTGGATGGCAGGGTGAGTTACGGTAATGACGCTCTGATGCCTGATCAGGCCTACAGCTCTGCTCCGATGGACCCTGGCCTTGACGGACTGGGCTTCATCCACCCTGAGAGCTTCAACCAACCCAACACGGAGAACCACGGTAACACACACGCGCACACACACACACACACATTGATTCATGTACACAAATCAGGGGAAGTGCCTCAAGTAGATAGTAAAGTATTTTTTACTTTCAGCTTTACTTTTTTATAATTGCTGGAAAATCTCATTTATTGTAGAGTTTGTGCAGCAAGATGCATTACCTAAAGCTCCACCAAATTTCATTTTTCCACTACACAATCACAATAACTGCAGCCACTATTTGTGCCTCTCACAGTAGACAAGCTAGCCCAGCTAACAGCACAGGTACCCATGCAGAAGAAGAATTGATGAGCTAATATATGTAATTTTTGACATTTGATCCCGTTTTTTAAATGTTCTCTACAAATCTTTCTGCAGTTGAGCCTGTTGATGCTCGTCCAAACCCGGATAGAGGACTCCCCACACGACCAGGTGAGTCCAGTGTGTCACAGGACTGGGGAGATTCAATTAATCAGTATTACCTTTCATTGTGTCTGCATATGATTGTTTGGAGGATAAATAAGTAAACAGAGGAAGATTAATAGTATTAATAATAGATAAATAGTGCTGACTACATTTCCTTCCTCATAAAAATACTTTATGGAATTTAAAATAAATGTCAATTTAAAATCTTGTATTGTTGAAACAATGGTCGCTTACAAGTAGTTCTCTTCTTCTCTGATTTTAAGGGCTTCTTCACCCATTACCACCACTAGCCACTTTGAAAATATACAGCAACACTGTAATTAGAAAATGCTGTTACTACTAAATGTTATATTTCATTCTGTTATTTGTCTGCTTGCTGCTTTCATTCCAGTATCAGCCCTGAAGCCAGAGGAGATGCCAGAAGTGCGGATGGAGACTGAGGAGGGGCAGGGTGCTGGTTACGCAGTTTACCATCAGAAGCTGGTATGAAAAGCCCTCGAGTCCAACACGACACATCATCATGTTATGTTAGCCTGCTCCACCTGCGGTCTGTGCTACGTGCATGCACTGAATTTTTTTGTTTTTCAACGGCAGGTGTTTTTCGCTGACGATGTGGGGTCCAATAAGGGTGCCATTATTGGACTCATGGTCGGAGGGGTTGTCATAGCAACTGTCATCGTCATTACCTTGGTGATGCTGAGGAAGAAGCAGTACACCTCTATTCATCACGGTGTGATCGAGGTGAAGAATGGCATCGATTGCTGTCAATCGATGGTTTTGTGTGCGGCGCAGAACAGAAATCAGTGTTTCCCTGTGCTCCTCTGCTTCACTAACCCCGCTTTATCTGTGCCGCCAGGTGGATGCAGCCGTGACACCGGAGGAGCGCCATCTGGCCAGGATGCAGCAGAACGGCTATGAGAACCCCACCTACAAATTCTTTGAGCAGATGCAGAACTAAAGAACTGCCTGTCAACATTTCCTTCAGGCGCACCCCGACCCCACACTGCCCCCTCAGCCCATACACCCTCAGTTTCCCACCCCACTGAGGGGGAAGAAAATATGTGAACATACTACACTTTACTTGCAAATTGGTCAGACAAGGGTACCCTGCTTCACCTGCACATTTCAGTCACAAGAAAAACTTCATAGAGTTTGTTGTGCCGACAAACCGACACCCTGTTGAAGATTTATATGAAGTCACCGCGGTCGCAGCTGAGACCAGAAACATGCAGTTTAATTCCCAGTCACTCCCTCATTCCTCCAATCGTTTGTTCCATCCTCCCCTCCAACCACCCCACACATCCACACTCCCCTACTCTCCAATGACAGCTGTGCTGCGTTTGATGACATGGTGGCTCTTAGAGCTGCCGGTGTGGGAGGAGGGGCTCTCAGAGCGCCTCTCCGCACGATTAGAGGCCAAGTGTTTCAGGTTTGTTTTTCAAAAAAGAAGAAGGAAAAAAAACGCAGAAAAATTCTACAACTATCAAAATATGTAAAAGTTTGAAAAATATTGAATGTTTTGTTTTCTGATTTTTTTTTTTAATGTGTAATATATTAAGACAGAGATTAGCTGTAAGTATATGTAGTGCATGGCAATATTGATGACAGATACAGTAAACTGTATGTTGAGGTCCTTGGGAGTGGTCCTCCTTCTAGATATTTTAGCAGGATTGTACATTTCTAGTGTCTTCTTTGTGATCTTGTGATATGAAGAAGAAAAAAAAAAAAGAGTATTCAGAATCCGGTCTGCTTTGTTGTCACACAGACTTGCTTTAACTGAATCTTGACTCGCTATGCTCATCTCCACGCTTCACTGTTGTGTTAGCTGCATGGGCAAAATGCTCTATATGTAATATATGAAGTGTTATAGTATCCGAAAGGAAGATAATTTTGTTACTGTTTGCGTTCTATGCACTCTGTCATTTTGGAAGTCTGATTATTATCACAGAATATATTTGCCGTCGTGTCCCTGATGCCGATTCACACATCGCTGCACATGTTGGGGTTTCATTAGTGAGGTCAAACTTCAGAAAGTGTATCATTCCAGATTTATCATTCCAGTCTCTCTCACTTGTAAATATTTGGAAGATGGAGATCTAGCTCTTAGTGGCCCACTTTCATTATCAAACAGCACCTCTGTTTTTCCCCTTTGTTCGTGTCCTCTTCAGTCTTTTGTTCCACCCCCACTTGTCCTGTTTATCCTCTCTTTCTGGCTGTGTCAGCAATATTGTACAGTGCAGCACTTGGGAGTATTTGATAAACAGACGGGACTTTTGGGTCTACAAAGACCTCTTCATCTACTCTCCACATACATTCCTTCACCGAATCTCACGAACACATTCTATTTTTCTACATTTCCTGTGTATACATGTACAGTGCTTCTGTTAGTCCTGTGGTGGAGATTTCTGCATATCTGTCTGTCGTCCAGACTCATTAGTCCTCACGATGAGGTAGAGATTAACCATAAACGTGGGGAGGACGACCACAAATCACATCAGCATAGACACATCTCCCTCTCCCTTAAGTTATGAACGCCACCTCCAGTAAACATGAATGTGACATGCATATTGTGCATTTAAACCATAGAGATACAACACATATCACCTCTCTATACATTATCTCCACGTGTACATGAACACTAAATGAAGCTCTTAATCAGGTGAATGTTTTAAATTTGTATTGAGGCTCACTGTGGGTGTCTTCAGAGGCTCGTGTTTCAAAAAATAAAAATGCTTCTTTTCTTTCATTGATTCAGTGACCTTCCTCTGTGTGTAGTTAAATTACCCATTTGCATAGAGTAAGAAAAAGCTCTCTACACTCACTCTACCATGAATAAAAATTTTGAATGTACACATGAGGTTCTGGTTGTTTGTCATCCATTGTAAATGTGCTGAAATGATGAATCACAAACATTAAGAAAAAGGCTTGCCACTTTATTCCCCCTAGTGGACAAAAAAGGTCCAACAATTAAGGGGACAAATGCTAAATAAAATACAAAACATGGCCTCTATAAATGGGAAATATGAAAATACACTTGTCCTTGTGTCTATCAAAAAC
This sequence comes from Acanthopagrus latus, assembly GCF_904848185.1. Classification (NCBI taxonomy): domain Eukaryota; kingdom Metazoa; phylum Chordata; class Actinopteri; order Spariformes; family Sparidae; genus Acanthopagrus; species Acanthopagrus latus. The sequence continues at coordinate 11,504,555 of NC_051047.1, forward strand.
ATGAAGTACCGGTATATACAGTGGAAAACATCCTAAACTACAGACAAGGAACAAATTACACATAGTTCAAAGCCGGGTTCTCAGTCACACATTCAAGCATCCAGTCACTTGCACACAACAGACATCCATCCACTCATCATGAACAAGCTTCTCTTGGTTGGCGTTGAAGAAAAGCTAAGAAAAGTTTTCACCTGCCTCCATCACACTGTAAAGATAATAAGCAAGCTGATTATCCGCACTGTTGGGGGATAAGCCTTGCATTCTCGTGCCTCCTGAACACAGCTGTGTCAAAAACAGAAGAAACTTGATTTTGATTTCCAATCATCGGAGGAGAGCACTGTCATGAAACATCCTTTAACTGTCTTTGTCTAGTGTCGTGGTGGCCAGGGTCACTGTAGTGATGGGCTGACCGATGCCGTGCATCTGCATGCGGGTCAGTTTCTTCTGTTCACACTCGGTCACCAGGTTGTTGAGCTCAGCAGCACTGTAGCCAATCAGAGTCCTCAGGTCGCACACAAACTTGTAGACGAAGCGTTTGCCCTGCACCTTGCTGATCATGTCCCCGTCGTAATAATACCTACAAGAGAAGGTGAAGGTCAGAGTATGGCTACACAAAAACCAAATCTTTCAATTCAAGATTAAATTGTAAAATTGCCATTTCCAATAGCACCATAATAATACTTTTTTTCTAAAAGGCACACTGACACCCACACAATTCATTTTTACATATCTGTTTACTTGTTATGTTAAGTACCAACCAGCCTGTGAAAACAGTTGTATGTCTTCTGTACCCCTGGAGGAGCTTTGTCATCATTGTCATCATCTTCCTCCTCTAAATATGAGCTTGAGACTTCACATTTCTAACACAAAGTCTTGGTTAGAAAATGGAATCTGAAAGACTTGGGCTAAGTTGAAACGAAAGATGCCATTGTGGTAAATGTGGGATCGTGTTTCTAAAAGTGAGGCTATGTTGACTTTTATTGCTATGATATTAATCAGTTTTTTTTTTATCTTAATGTAAGTACAACAGTAACCATCTGGAGTACATGTTTAACAAAAGAAACAGAAGAAACAAACCTGAGGGCTCTGCTGAGTTTCTCATAGTTCATAGTGGGCTTGTTCTTGCGCTGGCCCCATTTCTGCGCCACAAGCTCTGGCTGGTTGAGTTTGAACTCGCCCTCCTCGCCCACCCAGGAGATACAGTCTCTTGCATCCTTGTCGGTCAGCAGCTCCAGCAGGAACTGCCACAACTGGATCTGACCGTTGTTGCCTGATAACAGATGATCAACACAACCCAGTGTAAAATGTTAGAAACCGTCATCAAGTACATTCATGTAAAATAAAGGAAGCATTTGCATTCAGAAAACACATCAGTTGGGCTGCAACCAACAATCTTTGTTATTACTGATTTATCTGCCAATCTTTTCTCAATTAATGAATTGTTTGATTTATAAAACATCAGAACGTGCGAACAATGTCTGTAACACTACTCTTAACGTCAAGATGACAGCTTATTTGAACTGTTTCAAAGTCCCCATTTCATGGATTCGTGTTCTTTTTAATCATTTGAGACAAAAAACAACAACAAAATCTCCCAGTCGACATGCTATTGGCAGACAAGACAACTCTATGACCTAACAGTAGATCCACCAGTAGATTGGGGAGCTGGTAGCTCTGAATGTTTTTCTGTGCTTTCAGGCTGTTGAAACATGTAAACTGCATACATAAAAACAACATACAGTCCTTGTGTGTGCTCAGTGCTACCTGTGCGGTTGCCAGGTGAGCTGCGCTCCTCTCCTCCTGAAATACGAGGAGCTCTGGGTCCTCGGCTCTGCTTCAAAACTTTTATGGCAGTGGGTGTGCTCACTTGAGCTGGGATTATCTGCACAGCTGGAGACATGGATGGAAAAGTTGGAGATGAACAGAGCACCAATTACTGCTGGACTGCTAGGATTCTGGGCTTAACAGGCTTCAAAGTTTATTATCTCTAGAGAGATAATACATGTGTTAGATAAGAAATTTGTTTTATCTTTATATGATTTGTTCTATTCTTAACTAATTTGACTTGACAGTCCACAGCAGAGAGTGTCTATTTGGGCATTTTCGGGTTTTACGTGTAAACATGTTAAAACCTTAAATTTCCCTTTTGTCAGACGTTCAAATAAAACACTTACGTTGATCAATGGTGACTGTAGCGTCCCCTCCTGACTGGTCCTGGCTTGCCAACACATCTGGAATAAATAAATAAAGCGATAAGGGTCTTCATTTTGACTAATGTGTCAAAAACACACTGTCAGTGTGTACAAAATGGTCTTGTACACTCCTATAACAAATCTATCTGCTTACATTTGCGTAGGAGTTCCAGGTGACTCCAGAGGATCTCTCCATTGGGCACTTTCTGAAGGAACTCTTCCTGGCTAAACCCGCAGAGATCCCGGCCTGGGATGTGAATGCTTCCTATTTCCATCTCATCGATGTTGAACTCCTTCATCACCCACACTGCCCAGTGGATCACCTGGTCAGCGCTCCAGAGCACAGGGTCTGTGTGGGGAGAGAGAAGCAGAATACGTTGTCACATGTTTGATATCGACCACCATAAGGGGATCGTCTTTCCTCAATGTTATGTATCTTATTAAAGTATTCCTCACCATATGGTATGCCAAGGCGAACCTGCTCCTTGCGGTAGCCTTCAAGTGCTGCAGCCCAGCGTGTGACCTGCTCTGACGTCTCATCCGATAGGCCAGATCGGTCCACAGCAATGAGATGACCCTCCTCCACCAGAGCTCCCTCCTCTCCTGCTGCATCTGGATCAATCACCACCTCCACTGTTTCTACCGGCTTCACTATTTCCAAAATGTTCAACTTCTCCTCCCCTGGACATGGGGCAAAAACACAAATTGATGAGGTTGCTGAGGTCTGCATTTTGACTCAAACAGCAATATAATTTATGCTCTTCAAAGCATTTTATTAGTACCTGGTTTGGTTATAATCTGCAGGCTGAGCTGCACTGTGCCATCTGTCTTTACTCCCTGATCGAAGAGGCTGTGATCAGGGTGAAGCTACAAAGAACACAACAGACAAGCTGAATCACACGTGAAAACAGACAACTCAACACACGTTGTGGTGTTTTTGTTCTTGCAACCACAAAAAAAATTAATTGAATCATACAAAGATCTTGGTAAACTCTGTTAATGTCCCATCCCTACCTGAATGTCCTGCAAGCAGATGTCATATGCATCCAGTGAGATTTGGATGCGGGGCTCCAACAGCTTCTTCAAATTGCCAATGGGCTCATTAATGTCGATATCTTGTTGAATCAAATCTGATGCTGTGATGGTGTGCTCCTCAACACTGAAAGTAAAACAGAGCTTGAAAATAAATATAATTGTAGAGCTGAAGCATGTGCAAGATTATGCAATTCAAATAACCAACACCTTGCGTACCCTTCCTCCAGGCATGCCTGCTTCTCCCGTTCATCGATCTCGATCTCTATCATCTCCTCTGGTTCACTCTTGGCCATCCTGTTCTATGTTGAAGGGAGCCAAGCTATGAGAAAGTAATGAATAAGATGCTGAACTGTAATTGCGCACATAAAAGCATATCAACAAGACCAAAATCATACGAGGAAGGGACAATAACACTTTCAATGTCACTGATAAAAGAAAATAATCAGAAACCACCGTTAACAATAGCTTGAAAATTTTGATTTCCACAAAATATTCAAAGAGACATAATCTTTTAAAACATTAAAATGAATCAATTCAAAAAAGTGTTAATCAGCTAATCATTTAAAGGAGGGGAGGGCAATTTTGCAGAGAGGTAGTTATCTACTGAGTCTCATTTCTAGGTAATCAAATACTGACTCAAAGTGTTGGTATCTGACAACCTGGGAATGAAATCAGCAACCAGCTTTCTTTCAACAGAATCTTCCTATTCCACCATTATTCATCAAGCAAAAATGACTTGCAAATGCAACAAGTTTTTCTTTTTTATATTAATGTAGACTCAATAACTTTCTGGTTTCAGACTATTTGAAACTGAAGGGAATTGTTTTTAAAGAATTTTCAGAGTTTGCACAGTCCCAAACAATTAATACAAAAATAAACAATAGGTTAGTTGAAAGTGGCTCCAACTAATAGATGTTAGTCATAGCCCTCAATTGGTCATCTATGAGAAGCCCGGAGATTATCTCAAATACAACACACATCATATGTGTAGGTAAAGTTTTGAATGCTTACAGTTTAACAATACATTTTAAATTCAAAAAAGTATCATATGCTTTTCAAAGATCTAAGGTGATGACATCAAATTAGAGCCCAGCCAATATATTATCAGCTGATGTGCGCCTATCACAAAAATATTTACATTGGCGTATATGGTGTCAGAAATTTGCTAATATGAATACTTAATTTTTGAAAAAAATCTTATAACTAATATTTTACTATATCATAACTATAATTTCCACTTAAGTATCTTTGTCACAACTGTTTGAAAAGCACATTCAGGGACATTTTTCGAACAAAATGTATGGATATCGGCTGACATAATAAGGGACTATTCATATCAGCATTGGCTCCACAAATTGAGTATTGGTCAGGCTCTATATAAAATGTTTGATATTGAAACGAACATTCAAAAACCACAATATATTCAGTTTATAATCATATAAAACCAAGAAATACACCAAAATGATCACAATGGAAATGTTATCACATGTCATTTTAGGAAAAACAAACAAAAACAAATACATTTGCGAATTGTTTTTTCATAATATCATACAAATCATAAAAAAAAATGTAACTACATTCCTAGCACAGTTTTACTTTAGGTCACTTTGAAAAAACGAATTATTGTTCGTTTATTAGTCTTTCACTGGAGGGTATAACAGCTGAAACAACTTAAAGACATTAGGAAGTGTGCATCTTTGACGTCTCAAACAAAAGGACATTTCGGGCTGTGCATGTTCAGTGTGTCTCAGTGGGTTGAGGGTGTGTGATGTAAATATGAAACAGCAGTTTGGGGGGTTTTCTATCATAAAGGCCTTTCAGCCTCGACTCCTCATTGGCCGTCTGGGACAGTTCACTGACTGCTCCAACTGCTAACGTTAGCCAACTCGAGGGCGAGGCTTTGGCGTCTAAAGGCCAACAGATAGGCCATAAGTAATCAAAAATATTCCCCAAATATAACAACACATCATAAACAGATGTTTGGAGGACACAAAAAAACTAAGAGGTATACACTAGGCTACACGTGTCGACACCCTGAAGCTGGTCTACATTGAGGCAAGTTAGCTACAATCTGGTACGCGAATGCACCGCGGGGCGAGGCAGCCCATTACACAACCGACGCTCCCCGCCTGCTAAACAACGGCTAAAATATCCTACAAACACATTGCGCATCATAACTCAAACAAATCTTTGTTATATCACACTTTAACTCTGCACGAAGAAAACTTTTAAAACGGAAATAGAATAAACGGAAACAAAACAGCATAGGGCAAATGGAAAGGAGCCGGAAATCCTGGCTAAGGTTTACAGCGCCGCAAGACTTCCGAGAGCAGCCGCGATAAATATCCATACCAGCTTCGGAGGAAAACTACCACCACACGGGGAATGCGGTGTCTCCAATACACTGAAATGGTGCTCGGTTACATAGAAACTGCAACTACAAGGAGAAATATGGATCACAAGAGCAGTTTTGTCGTCTGTGGATGTATACGCACTTTGTGTTTGTAGCTGGACGGTGATCAGCGCCGCGGCAGCCTCCCTGCTTCACTGCGTCTGCTCAGCTTTACCGTTAGCGACCAAGCTAACACTGAGAGCTCTCTGGTATAACTGAGTTTATCTTCGTTATTCCTATTGTCAAGGTGCTGGAAAAGAAACTGCAGCCGCGGTCGAATCTGTGGCAGTCGACGTTAGCGTAGCTTGAGAGGAAGTTTGCTAATGCTGCCTGTGTTTTTATTGCTTGAGGGTAGGCGGCCTCTGCCCACTCAACTAAATAGGATTCAACAACAGCTAGCATAGCTAGCCTAGCGAGTGGGCTACAAAATAGCGGGAAGAGAGTCCAAGCACGACAAATAGGCCCCTTACACGACCGTAATTTAGCACACTTTCTTCAGAACAAACATCTATCTCCGAAATATCCATACCTCTTCAAATTCAGGCCTTGAACGATGTTGGCGCGTGTTCAACTGAACTGTGGTAGATAAGCAGCCAAATTTCACACAGTCGAGTCGTATCATGCAAGTTTTGGTCAACTACACACACGGAGGGGAGGGGCGGAGACTAACTGGAAAGACAGCTAACGTTACCCTAAAACTGAACTGGAAAACACAGGAGGCTTACATTGATGTCTGCGAGTCCTGTCTTCATGATATCGTGGACGTGTTCTCCCTTATCAACATTTTGGGTCGTGTGCGCCTTTACAAATATGTGTCCACCAGATTGATCCGTTGTTTTGTTAAAGGCTGCCTACGTTGGTTTCCCATCAGCCTAAAAGTCGTAGTAGTCATGTATCTAATTCACCCAGATTTAAATTACTTTCCGACAATATTGCCATAAATTCCCCCCTCCATTCACACGTAGGAGCTTTTTATTTTGAAGTTCCTGGTGTAGAAAAGGTAACAATGAGTAGGTTCTGTAAAAGAAGGCCAATAGTTCAGCCATATATACCGCTGAAATATATAGAGATGTTCACATCATGGGGGGTTAGTTCACTAGGGGGACCCGGGGTTAAGAAAGAAAGCTCCCCCCTCAACATGTTTCCCCCTAACATTTTTTTTCGTTTTCCTTTGTTTAAGAAAATGCAAGAAATAAGCAACACATCATAAATGTATTAAACCTTCCTTTTGACACAGCCCCCCTCTATAGAATCTCATTATTAGAAATGCAGTGGCCATCTTCAGTCACACAGATGAATACATCCTGGTGGGAGGGCCAGGTGTACACACCTTGAGAAGCCCTTTGTCCAGTTCTAACTCCAGTCATAATTTGCAAAACTGTGGTTTTTGTTATTGTGTTGGTGTTCAGAAAATAAATACACTTATATTAACACACATTACTATGGCTGGACCTGTAGAACAGGTGAAATTGTGATATTCAGTGACACATATTCCTAACAATACCAAAACAAACCTTTCTTTTCCAATGCCAAGATCTTAACCTCCCTTGATAAACAATATTCTGAATCCTGAATGTTCTGAAATAAACTCTATGCAGTTTTATGCTGTTGCAATTCTGTTAATCTGCTATTAAATGTTATATTTAAGACCAAACCAATGTCTGTGGATGTAATGATGTCATTCTGTAAATGGTGCATGCATGTTTAAATTTTTTCAACGTTAATCCACAAAATAAACTCATCTTGATGCTGGTTTTGATCATTTTACTTATGTTTTGGTTTTTTTATTGTCTTGTCTTTTAAAATTTTGCATTGGGATTTTACATGAAATTAAACATTAAAAATCTCTAAAAAGCTCAAATAGTTGATTTAGAAAGGAAAGAAAACTGGAATTTTATGCAAACATGGTCATAGCGTAGATTATGCTGTAATGAGAAAGCTTAATGAGAAAGCTTAATAGTGCTAACCTTATTAACATATAAGAAAAGGTAGAATAGTCAAATAGGTTTTCATGGCTATCCGTACATCTTCAACGAACAGGCTTCTGTTCAAATAAAGCTGATGTACTATCTGACCGTACATACAGTGTATGTATGAGTGTATTGTGTGAGAACCCCTCTTGTTTCGAAAATTGTGGTCATGGCGGAAATGACCGAAACAGTCAAACAGTTCCGGTTTAAGTGTCTGTCCTTCAAAATAAAGCCGGGGCGTCTTTAAGGTTAGGCAAAAGACCATAAATACGATATTTGAAAAATAATATTTTGCTTTAACCCCAGGTCTGCAGATAATAGACTGACGATGAGACAGTCATGTTTTTTGCTTTAACCTCTTTTATTTTAATAATAGTTTGAGGATAACTGACAAGTTTGGATGAACTGCACTGTTGTGAGTTATTATTATTGCACCATGTGTCAACTCTCCTCTTATTGTTTTTGTTCCTGAAATAATTTCATTTATATAACAACATATGGGTAGAACAGTCTAATAGTAAGTAGATGTGTGCATTGACTGAATAACACATGTACAGTGGGACTTCATTTTCAATACAGTTTGATAATATAAAAAAGGATACAAGCAAACGGAAATACTTCAACAAACACACCACAAACCAATGCAACACCAAACCATGGACCCTAAAACGACCACAGTTGTCAAAAAAAGCTACGCATTGTATATAATGTTGTACTGTATGTTATATTAACTTAAATACACGGGTAAGTTATTGCAGGGACATTGTTTTCGATTGCCTTGGCTTGCCTCGGTTTTCTTTGTTAAATGTCGAATGTCAATATAGTTTATGATGGTTTTGTGCCAATCTTCAGGCTCACCAGACGTGTTAACGGAGATTAGACATTTATTATGAAGGCGGTGGGACGGAAGTCTTGTCATTGTTGCTGCTGGTGGAGCACAGGCGAGCCAAGATGGCAGAGTACCTGGCATCCATTTTTGGGACAGAGAAAGATAAGTAAGTAGTTAACGTTCTTTTAGTTCGCTATTAAACAACTATTCGTAAACTCTTCATCCTAAGTCAGCTTTGTCTAGTAATACACTGTACGGTGGTGTTTATGATGTGTAGCTGGTGCCGATACAAAGGCTTTATCTACTAACGGCTAGTGCTAGCATGCTAACGGTAGCTAACGCGCCGCTACTGCTTGCTCCCGCAACGTCGGTGTGGAGAACACTACAAGCATGCATGGTCAGAAATGAAAAGTAGTCGCATTGGGTCACCTCGTATGGATACATACAAAATCACTGCATGAATTAAGATCGAAGTTAAAAGACACATAGACCACCATCCAGCCGTGTGTTGGCTAATGCTAGTTACTCTCTGAGACCAATAGAAATCTTTTGTTACAGCGGGAAATACACGGATGCAAACCAGCTAAGCTACCTCCTCACTGTGCTATGTCGTAAAGTAAATTTCCAATCTAACCATTCAGTTTCATAGTGTTTCTTATCGTATGGGGAGAGGAATTTAAAGTAGAGTAATGAATGGAGGTTTGTGTAGTCAATGGTCATTGCGTCGTAGTATGTTTTAAAAACAAATTTTATTCCCACATCTGTATTATTAGCATGCTTTTTTCTTCTTTTGCTATCTGCAGCTGTTGCTAAGAAACACTTGATGCCACGCCCCGATCTTAATTAAAATGTGATAACCGTGTCTCTAAACTTTTAAAACGACCTTAATTAAGATATCTTAAGATATATGTTCAGTTTATTATGGTCAGTAATCCCATATTAAAGGTCGTTGGTTTAGCTTATTTTATCTTAGGTTCACTCTCTGCTTCTGTAAAGTTCTCTGTGACACCTCAATACATTTTGAAATAAAATGTTACAGATTTATAAAGAGCTTAAAGAGCTATTGGCCAATCATCAGGAAACCCATCTGCGATTATTTGTAATCAATTTATGTATTTCAAACATAACAAAGTCCTAGAGAATTTTCTGTTCTGATGTTTCATCTTCATTGTCTTCTCTCTTTCCTCAGGGTCAACTGCTCTTTTTATTTTAAAATTGGTGCCTGCCGACATGGCGACCGCTGCTCCAGATTACACAATAAGCCGACATTCAGCCAGGTAAAATCAACCCCCCCCCCCCCAACAACCATGTGGTTTATGAAAAAACATAATGTATCTTAATGTGTTCACTCTCCTTAGATAAAACATGCATATCAGTACAATGTTTTTTTAATGTTAAGCGTGACAAAATACACCAAGTTACATATTGTGTTTGTTGATTGTTTGAGGTTGAGATTTAGATTGTCAATATTGTAATTATAGTATCAATGAATACTATATGATGACAGTTACAGTAACAAGATAATAAAACACAGTTGGTTGGGAGGCATATTCTTAGCCAGAACTAAATTATCAATAGTTAAAAATGGTAACAGTAGGCCTTTGTTCAGCCAGCACAGGATAGCAAAGGATCTTTTCAGTATCTGTGTTATAGTATCCTGCCATTACCCAAAAAATGGTGAAGTTTGATACCCTAATCCACACAAAACATCCCTATAATTAATGTTTTTGTGTTTCAGACTATTGCCCTCCTGAACATTTACCGGAACCCACAGAACAGTGCTCAATCTGCTGATGGGCTGACCTGTAAGTGTTTGGTCCAGTGACAGAGATCAGAATCAGAAATGTTATATTTCTCTGATCATACACCCACATTTTCTCTATCTCCCATCACCCCCAGTTATGTTATGCCTGGAATAATGTGTGAGAAGAATGAACTGCAAAAAGCCTGAATGTCATTCCTGTATAGTCATTCCTTTTGAATTGTCCTGCTATGATTCTCTCTTATATCCACTAGGTGCCATCAGTGACATGGAGATGCAGGAGCACTATGATGAGTTTTTTGAGGTTAAACCACATCACTTTGCTGCTGGTACACTGTCTTTCACCAAAGTGTAAGAAAACCTAACATCAAGCTTAATTTCTCTGTCTCATTGTTGCAGGAAGTCTTCACAGAGATGGAAGAAAAGTATGGAGAAGTGGAGGAAATGAACGTATGTGACAACCTCGGGGACCACCTAGTAGGAAATGTGTATGTCAAGGTAAGTGTCATGCCTAAAATCCACAATTGCCATGTTTTTTAGCATGAATCCAGAGGAAAGCCTTTCACCTTTGTCCTCAGTTACATTCAGTCCGTGTCTTGATGGTTGTTATAGTTCCGTTACGAAGAGGATGCAGAGAAGGCCGTGATGGACCTGAATAACCGTTGGTTTAATGGACAGCCCATCCATGCTGAGCTCTCTCCTGTCACAGATTTCAGAGAAGCTTGCTGTCGCCAGTATGAAATGGGGTGAGTGCTCCTTGATAGGATGGAGCCTATTAAGTGTATGTCACTTGGATTAAATATCTCTTTTAAGACACCTGGTCATGGCTAACATTAATCATAGAGGTTTCCAAGCATATATCACAGACTTTAAATGAATGGTAAACTTCTTGTGTTAACTATATCCACATCAGCATACTGTTATATGCCTCAGCTGTGATTCCTCTGCCATGCTGTCTTCTTGTCTCTGCTCTAACTGCTCCATATTTCCCCCCAAATAAAGAGAATGCACTCGTGGTGGCTTCTGTAACTTCATGCATCTGAAGCCCATTTCGCGTGAACTGAGGAGAGAGCTCTATGGGCGTCGGAGGAAGGGGTACGAACACATCCATTACCTTTATATCCAGGCACCTTATCTGTCTGCTTGTGTAGTCGTTTTCCAGCAGTTGATGACCACTTCTCCTTCATTTCCACAGCCGTCACAGGTCTCGGTCTCGATCGAGAGAGAGGCGATCTCGCTCTCGGGACAGAGGTCGAGGAGGTGGACGTGACCACGAGAGGCGTCGTTCCAGAGACAGAGAACGTTCCGGGAGATTCTGAACCACAAAGCCATGACTAGTTGTCCTTCCCTTCCCCGTGTCCATCCCCAGTGTTTTGTTTTTTTTTTGTTTTTTTTTTAAAGTTTGTACCCTTCCAGGTCCACGTTAGGACTTACTGAAAGGTACCTGATTTTGAAGCTGTGACAGCATTGAAGAACTTGTTCATCATGATTTCTGAATTGACTTTCACCTCCATTAAAATTTAACATTTTTACTTAACGTGACTGACTCATGAATATTTTCTTGTTATTACAAGTTCTATTGTAGCACTTTCCTGATTGAATACACTAGTAATTATTGAAACTAACTCTAGTTTGTTATTCAACCCCATAAATCACTTTTTCAAATTAACTGCCTGATAATTACATTGGATACAGATAACATAGCAGCAGTTAAGTATTCCTGGACAATATAACCACTTAAAACCAGGGGTCACCAAACTTTTTCTCTCACAGGGCCAAAACTAAAACAAAATGTTGGCCCACAGGACACAAGCAAACGCATCACTGCACGAAGAGGGCCAGAACACAGAAATATTACAAATTGGCATCTTCGAGATTTTCTGGAGAATATGGACCATTGTGACACGTATTCAGAGTTGTGTTGATATGAGCCATGTGTAGTCAAACATGGACTCAATATACATTGGGAGGACATACGGTATACTAGGATGGCCGACATACCTTATTTTTGTCACGTACATAGTTCAAAGGCGACCTCTGTCCAATGAATTATTTGTGTTCATCACATTTAACTTCACCTTCTGAATACCTGATGGATTCTTCTACAGAAATTCATTGTTCAGAACTTATTCTTCCCAAGAGTTTGGGTGGCACTGAGCAGGAAAGGGGTTGCACTACCTGGTGGGGTTTGTAGCATATTTACATATTTACATTTAGTGCACTCTGATGTTTTGTGTCTAAAGCAAATTACTGCAATGTATACATACATTCATACAGTGATGGCAGTGACTGCTGTGCAAGGTGACAACCAGCGCATCAGGAGCAGTTTGGGGTTCAGTATATTGCCAAAGGACAGTTTGACATGCAGACCAAGGGGAAATCGAACCAGCAGCCTTCCGATAACAAGACACTGGCTCTACCCAGGGCCACAGCCACCTATTGGAGCTTCTGCAGCCTATGGCAACCTTTTGTCGTATAAAGTACAGTAGTCTGGATGATATGTGACAAAATCTCAGGTGAATCTCTTTCATAGAAGCAAGAGACGTTGTACAGTCTGGGGCCCTGAACTATTTCAGATGTGGAGCCACTGCCAATGCGCCAAGTGGCGGCCATTTTATTTCCCGCCATGACTGTATTATGTATTTTACATCACATCTCCTGAACCAAACATGATGACACAGCAAAGGTGAGGTCAATCCCCCATGTTCTGATAGTCAAGGATTACAATGACACCATACACGAACTGTTCAGATAAACAGTTTGTGGTGAATTCAGGTTCGTTGTGATAACGAAACTAGTAACTAAAGTTGACTCCTTGAGAGGAGAAGAGTGAAAAGATGACTGCTCCTGAAGTGGAGGGCAGTGGATACGACTTCATCCCCACAGTGTCTGACGGATGTGTGATCGAGCCTCTGCACATTTGAACATGCAGGTTCTGGTTCTTGCTGAGCATCTTGAACTGTTGCAGTAATCATGTGTTTTGTGATAAATCCATGTTGACATGTGGTGTAAATCAGATGATATGGAGACGGTCACCAAGCGGATCAGAGAGGAGGGGCCACTGTGCGGTGAGCTCAGGTGGGTGAACACTGCCATCTAGTGGCAAAAAATATCAGACTAGGCAAACTTGTGATTGTGTTTCAAAGTGCTGGGTTTCTTACAAAAACAGAGTGACAGATTGACATTCTTTTCCATTTTGCATCTCAATCTACGTGTGCCGTAAAATAATCTGTATGGACGATTTTGTTGTCAGTCCACCTTCGCTCAAATGTCACTTTACCCAGGTCTTCAACCTTCACTGCAGATTGATGTCTGTGAAGAGTGTCAGTGGGAGACATCTTTCATACAAGGAGTTAAAAATATCAAATTAAAAGATACTTGTATAAACACAGATTTTGGGTTATTAAATAGGGAGATGGAGTAAATATAAGATGAACAAAGCAATTGAACTGTTCCTGGGGGGAAAAATACACTGTACAGGCTGTTATTCAAAGCAGAGTGTTTTTATGTTTCGAAATAAAGTCTGGAGGCCATTTTTAAGTAAATGCTAGAATAGTATAATGTTAAAAACTACTCTGTCTTGACTGCTTTGTCTTTGACTCATGTCTTCATTTAAGAAGGAACACAATAACAGGAAGTCTACTTACAGATATTCACCACCACACATAACGGTCTCTGAAAGGTTCTTAATTCTAACATTTTATATAAACTTTTTTTAAAAAAGTCTATTAAATCACCAAATTTAAAATCTTTTACTTTATAACGGATCATTTTGCTTGGTAATGTAATCTATTCAAATAGTACAATTTGCACTATTGTTATAAAATCTCCACATAGTAATTTATATTAAATACCATGTTTATTTTCTCCTCTTCTTTTCCCTCACCTTAAAAGATCCCCAACCCAAAGAGCATTTCTGGTGTTGGCAGCAGATACATTTCTTAACAAAGGGGTCAGTGCTTAGATTGTCAGTCTGTCATCGAGCTCTATAGCACCCAAAACCACATTGTTTTTTTTGCTTTAACACAATAAATCTCTTTCAGGGGCTTCCCTGCAGACCGCCAAATTAGGTTGGTACGTGGTTTGTTTAGCAGAATAGCTTTTTAATTGGATGGAGGAAAAATATGTGGGAAAAAAAGGAGTTTGGATAGGCTGAAAGTTTTCACAGCCCTCATGTTGCCTGCTGTTACCATGTGTAGTGTCTCAATAGACCAGAGGGAGGCACTTCTAACACACTGCAGGGCATTATACTGTGTGTGTGTGTGTGTGTGTGTGTGTGTGTGTGTGTGTGTGTGTGTGTGTGTGTGTGTGTGTGTGTGTGTGTGTTACATTGTGTGTATTCTCAGTACAGCTCTCTACTTGAACACACTGTTCTGTATAGTCAGCTCCTTGTTAGAACATTATCTTCTTAATGTGAAAACAGATTAAAGAGGAAAATATTCCCACATCAGACACACTGAATGAAAATGTGAAAAAACCCCAACTTTATTTGGCTTAAAATTCATCACAGCAAGCCATCATGGTATGATTAGACTGACACTGATTTAATGTTGTTATGACGATGAAGTGAACCACATCCAGCTGATTTCATCCCAATTTTGATGAGTTTTCTTTTGCTGTATGTTATTCTTTGCTTACCTTACTGATTTTAGACAGACTTTCAGCTTTTTAAGGCACCTGATTCCCCAAAACATCATTGATTTGATCTCTTTCACGCCTTGAAGGCCCCCATCTCATGGAATATCCAACAGGTCTCCCACATTTTGTTAAAGGAGCAGTTCACACAAAGATAAGAAGACAGTCATCATCTGCTCACTTCCATGCCACTGAAAGGTGAGGTGAAGTTTCATGGGGAAGTTCTCTGCAGAAAATCAGCATTGCAGCATTCTTCTAATCAACTGAGGAAGAAGTATTTAGAGAAAAAAAAGCATAAAATGGCTCCATACAGTTTATCCTGCATAATGACTTTGGGATATCTGAGATCCCAAATTGATTCGAGCAGATGACCCAGATAACCCTTCTTTTTTTCTTTTTTTTTTTTTGAGTGAACTACTTTGTTTTGGAACCTTTAAGACCAAAAAGTTAGTATGACATTGAGAAAATGTGTTTGCAAGAGACTGTGAGAATATGTAAACAATTTTAAAAAGCAACAACAACAAATTAAAAGCTTGATTCATGAGCAATAACATGTCTCTTGGTTTACAGTAATTCCCCTGAGGAATTCGTTTTATCATTGCAACATTATTCTTGATGAGGCAAAAATGGGAACTGTGTCAAATGACTCGACAGCTCCAGTGTCGCTGAATATCGAGTCCACATGCAGGTGACACTCAGCGTCACGCTAGAAACTGTAACCATCAGCTTCATTATTAAACAGGGAGGCTTCAGCAGGGTCAACTAGTCATACAGCGCAACCGCTACAGCAGCTGATGAGAAACCACAGAGCATCATGCTGTCCTCGACCGTCCTTCATGTGGTCATCTGATGTGTCGACGCATCAGGAAGACGCCCACTCCTCTGACACAGGACTGTGCTCGCAAAAGTACTGTCTTTCTTCACGCTCCCCGTTCTCGCCACCGTTGTTTCCAGCTGTTTTAAATCGAAATGCTCTTTTAGCTCAGTGTTTACAGTCCGCTCGGCCTGCTGTCCAGCAGTCATCCTCAGCTGGCTCATATTTCCCACTCACCTGAGCCTCAGCAGCCACTTGGTACATGTAAGTATCTGCTCATAAACAGTCGTCACCCAGTTTGTCTGTTGGGCCCATAGTGGTCAAGCCTTGGCTCTTGTATTTAAACATCTGAACCCAGTTTTGGATTCCTTTTCCTTTGCTGATTTATTATCTGTCCATCTGTTAGTCTATCTCAGAATAGCTTAGAAAAGGATTCACGAGTCCTTCAATAAAACTTGAAAATTTGAACATCAGATCGGTCTCATCTCTTTGTCTCAAAGCCTCGTCCTCCTCGCTTGTGTTGACCATACAGAAACACATGAACCGAGAGAAGAAGCCTCACCTCATTACACTCATGTACTTATTAACCCACCGTAATGACAGTATCTCTCAGTCTGAAGCCTGGAGGCAAACTGTCCAGCTGACTCAGTAGGCAGCTACCTCCTTTGTTGATGAAACAATCACATGAACATGAAAGTCTCACTGAGTCAGTGAGTCACAAGAGTGATGTTTTGGAAACTTGTGGTATTTTTCTATTTCAAGTCCAGAAACAATGTATTAGTCATGGGCTGATCAGTATTTTTGGTATACTGACGTCACTTTCAAGACCTTCAACAGCGACATCTTATGCACATACTCAGGGTCATACTTCTGGGTTACTGCTAGAGCAGGTTTTCATGCCTTTATGTATGTTCTCTCATACTGTCCAGCGCTTCCCCCTCTGTGTGAGCTACTCTGGTTCAGCTCCTGCCTCTTTAAGGCCTGCAATCTGATTGGTGAGCTCACAAATGCCTGAGCCGGCACCGCTAACGGCAACAGAGCAGCTACGCTAAATTACATCTTGCACGCACAAGTCACAGAATTCAAGGCGGGACTACTGACGAGGCGTTTCAGGGGCAGTGTTGTCTGTAGGAGAGCGGAGCTCCCATTGGCGTGGACTCTGACCTTAAAAGGTCTCTTTAAAATAAGTGGTTACCACAATTTGTCTTGCGGGGTTTTCAAAGTCATGCAATATTTAATCCTGACCTCACGTCACAGGTCGAATTATGTAGCTATCAGGTGATCAGGGACTGATGTTGCCTTTCAGATCATCTCAAATAGTTTAAAATGGATGATGATGTAAATCTATGATGATAGACAAAATATATGTATTAATATGGTCAGAAAACTCCAAATCCAAATCAATTCATAGATCTGTATGTGAGCGTCATAACATACTCAGTGGTAAAGCTGAGCAACGTTTCATGTCTCAAGGTGATCCGACCTCTCGAAAATGTTCAGCACACAGCGTCTGTGTTTGTCTACAGTGAATCAATGTGGTGTTGTTTTGTATCATTATAATCTCGATCTCCCTGAGGACTTTCTCTACCTTCTACCTACTTTGGTGTGTTATTACTTACTTAAAAAAAAAAGTAAATACAATCTAATTTTCCTCATTTGGTCAGTGATCACGTCTGTTTAGTTTGGATGAACAGCCGCTCAGATCCGGCTTGTGCTTGACGCAATGAGAACAAAATTAAGCCATTTTCAGTATAAACAGATCATCTGAGGCGCCACAAAAGGCTGCCAGTGTGTGAAAAGGGTTTGAAAACAGTGGGTGCGTTTCGACATTAAGTATGACGCACGCCCAGTTCCCTCTCAACCTTTCAATGCTTTCTTTGCCTACTGAGAATAATTGCAAAATTAGAGGTTAATTACTTGCCTCGGGACTGAGGCCTTTAATATACTTAAGGGAGGGTGGGTTTGAAGTCACTGTAAAGCCCTTACAATGATTTAAATGACCTCCTGATGCAGAGTTAATGCAGTATTCACCTCCTAAATGTTGGTGAGAAGAAGTACAGTGTGGCATGAAATGTAAAGTCAAGCAAACATAAAGATCGTACAGCAGGAGTACAGTGCAGTCCACCACTGGAGAAGACTGATGCCACTCTCATGTCTAGTTAGCTTGGCCTAGCACAAAGACTGGAAACATGTTTTTCTTTATTAAGAACGAGAACAATATACAAATAATTCAGGAAAAGTCAGTGGCAGCAAATACAGATTTAAGCAAAATGAATGTACATAAAATAACTAAAATAGAGATTTTACAAATAAATATAAAAAAGGAGGAAAGTAATACAGAGGTACATATATAGAGAGAGTTTCAAGTTTCAGGGCAAAAGTTCTCATGAGCCAGAAACTAATTGATATGTCAAATCTAGAAAAACTCTAGATTGAATATAGAACAGTGTCTCTGATTAAAGGTTATAACAATTGCCTGACAGCACCTCTGAAGGAATTAACAGGGTTTTTTCTTTGTTTGTTTTTTTGTTTTTCAATCACAAAGCCAAAGAGAACTCCACATTTTGTTAGTGTGGGGCTCGTTCGGCTATATTCTGGCCTGATTCGGTAAGATTCCAGGAAGAGACAAAAGATAAACAAGAGTACAACAGAAAGAAACACCTGCACTCTTGAATCTTAGCTCAGTTTTTGGATCACCAGATCAGCCTCTGACCTTCACATGGGTGTTGTTCTTCTTTGGAAAACACCACATTCATTTCTCCCATAGCCTTAACGTCTCTGCTGCACGTCTACCCTTTCGTCTTTCTGCCCTGATCTGTCTGTACTCCTCCCCTCTCCACCGTTTGGTCATCACCCCTCAGTTCACACACACTGTGGGAAACCACTGAGCCTGACCCTTAATGCCGGCTGACCACTTAACAAGCACGTGCATCCACTGTTCAAACAGGGCTCCAACAGTGGCTACATGCAGGAACACATGATGCTGTTTGAACTGTTGACCGTATGGTCTGAACTTTACACAGACATACCCTACAACACATGCGTAAACACATGCTCCACGAGTGTTTCCTAAAATACATTTGGGAATAATATTACACAACAGTCGAGCTTTAGCAATGTGTTACATGGTGCTACAGACTTAAACATCTCAACAGCTATTAGATGATATAAAATGTCATTGTACAGACGTTCATGGTCTACAGAGGATAAACGCCCTAACTTTGGTAATCCTCTGAGTTTTCCTCTAGTAAGACCAGCAGGTTGAAACCATTGTTTTTTAGTGAAATGTCTCAACAACCATTTAATGGATTGCCTTAGAATTTGGTACATGTATTCATGGTGCCCAGAGGATGAACCCAAATTAGTTTATTGACCCTCTGTATCACACTGTTTTCTCTAATACAGTGAAATATCTTAATATCTGCTCAGTGGAGCAGCACAACATCTTATTCACGCGCTCAGATGATGAATTCATGTGATCATCTAACTCTTTCTCAAGTGCCATCCATGACCCGTCACTTCTAATAACTTCCTGTCTCCCTCATCTAATACCATCATCAGATCAAGCGTCTAATCTGTCCAATTTGTCCTCTGGTTTACGACCAAATTAAAACCACTGACATTTCTGTCATACTCAGCTGCAGCTGTCTGGTTATGGTGACTGGCATACTTTTCATTAACATGCTGAAACTTTTGTTGTTGCTATGACTGAAGAGTCTCTGTTGTTCTAAAAAGCACATAAAGTCATTCTTTACTTTACATGCTAGTAAAAGTAAAGATATTGTATTACAATAATACTTTGATTACAGTGTTACAAATAGTGTTTCAGTAAAAGTATCAAAGTATCTGATATTGAATGTACTTAAGTATCAAAAGTGAAAATAAAAGTGAATTATATATAGAATTCATATTTCATTATATGTTTCTGATTATCGAAGTTAGTGTTTTTAATCACAGTGCTGATAAAAATAAAAATGAACTACTTTGGCTGCAGCAATCTGTAAAGTAGCTGGTTAGCAGAGTAAAAAGTACAATATTTGCATTCAAAATGATGTCGAGTGGAAAAGCAGAACATTTAAATAACCACAAGTACCTAAACTGTACTTGAGTAAACACACTTAAGTTACATTCCATCGCTGAGAGTCTTAGCCTTGTGACAGCTGCATGCATGTGCTGAGTTACATATAATTCTTTATACAGGTTAAGAATTTTTGACAACACTTCATGGCACAAACTCCAAACTTGTTCAAAGATGATGCGGTCATTAGAATACAGTCATGTCTAGGTCCTGCTCAGTGTGCATTGAATCAGCTGGGGGATGGTGAGATCCACAGGAAAGACGTAATAGATGTGCCTGTCAACACTCGCTCCACGGTGACACACGCACACACACACATGCGCACGCACACAGACACACAGACACAAACACACACACACACACACACACACACACACACACACACACACACACACACACACACACACACACACACAAACACACACACACACACACACACACACACACACACACACACTGTGGTGTGAATGACATGGCCCTGTCTAAGTGGCACAAAGTGAACACCATCAGTTTCCGAGCCAGCGCACACACACAGCTCCTGGCAGTGACGGAGGACCTTCGTCACTGGGCTGTTGCCTGAGGTGATGCCACACAGTTAGACCCGGGCCTCTCGTCCCTCGATGCCACAGCCCGTGTCAGTAACAACCCTGCTGGTGCGGCCCATCACGCCTCCCGGTCACCATTATCCATCCCATTCAAGTGAAGTCACTGGGTCATGGCACCTGCAGTCACAACCCCTCTCCAGAAAGTTGGACTTGCGTCAGCGCTGCAAATGGTTCGAGCTCTGAGCTATTATCATCACCGTTCCTGTCTGGGAAATCAATAGGGATGAAAATAGCTCAGTTCAGCGCTTAATGACGTAGAATACACTCCAGTGCACAACTGTCTGTGACGCCTTTGTGCTGAAGAATAAACCGTGTATTCTGTTTTGAAGTCTACACAAGTTTGTTCACGTTGAATACAAAAAGGCTTTTAAAGCTGCGAGTGAAATTCAACAGGGAGTTCAAAGCTACAGGGTGTAAATAAAGGTCTGAGAGATGAAAATCAAAAAGAAGAGAAGAAATGTGCCTCACATGGAGCCTCCTCTTTCTTGTGCCGGCTCTACTGGATGTGCTGTATTGGTTCCTTTGAAAAGTGAAGAGCGGTGCCCTCTGAAATCACTGAAGCGTGTGAAGAGATCCATTTGAAAAGTGATCTTTAATTTTTGAAAGGTTTTCTGTGGAGCAATTTTTAAAAAAAACTGTTTATTCAGCAGTTTCTTTCTAAGATCAGGAACAGGAGACCTTTTTCTCTAACACTCAAGTGCACTGTGGGTGTCGAGGCAGGAAAGGGTCATGGTCACTCAAATGTAATGTAAGTAATGTGAGGCCTCGGATAAAAACTTGGTGTTCATTTGAAAACACAAAAACAAAATACCACTGAATTTACAGAATTCAATTTTTTTTTTCTAACCTGATAGGACGGCGGTCTGAGCGACTCTATTCAGGCTCCATTGCTTGTGCTCAGATGTTGAAAAATGACATGTTTTTAAATGAAAAATGTTGGTTCCTTAGTTTTACCACTTCTTTTCATTTTTTCATTAATTGAATTTGGCTTTTTAAATAAGTGTTGTTGGTCAGTTACCCCTTCACTTTGGACTGGATTGAATATGTTGCCATACATGTTGGCACAGACATTCATGGTACTTTAAAGGAAGACCCCATCTGTCAGTAGCTGTGGTGCTAACAGTGGGTTTGTGACAGCGGTGCCAACAGTCATACCACGACAAGACGCTGGATGGATGATGGTTTAATTCTGCTGCTGAAAGTGAAACAGCTCCATTCTTAGTAATCTAATTGACCTTTTCACGTCCGACACCCTCTGTTACAAAACTTTTACTCACCGTGCATCACATCAGGAAACAGCTGATTATCATTTTGCACTTGCGTGTTTTCCTTGTAAACGCGTCATTTTTCTGTGTAACTGTACCTGGTGAAGGTCAGAGTGATCTCAGAATAACTGTGACTCCCTCTCAGATGACTCTGCTCCTAAAAGCACGCAGTTTACTCCCCGAACAGGAGTCCAGGGAATCCTGGTGTTGGTTTGGGATAGGAAATGCCTCTTTAGCTCACAGCAGCGCAGCACAATGGAGGACATTGTGAGGAATCACATTTTTTTGAAGCCTGCAAAAACGGGAGTAAGAGCAGAGAGGAAGATCATGTCCTGGTTTTAATTTTCTCATTTTGCGTCATTCCTCCGTCAAAACATATAAATCACGAGCGTGTCATCTAATGAAACGACAGAGACCCTTACCCCTGCGGGCGTTCGTCTCCTCTCTGCTTCATGTCCTCCCCAGCTTTTATCACACTGTTCCCCTGCAGTCACAAGACAGAGATAATAGAAATATATATTTCATGTCAGCAGCAGAAAAAAGCTATCTGGAATGAATACGGATTGACAGACAGACATGTGAGCGAGTGTGTGACTGAGTTACTGAATTAGGGGGAAATAAAGTGAAACAAATGGAGGGCAAAGCAGCTGTTTGCTCTGATTTCTCTCTTGCGTCACACTGAGGCCCCTCAGGGGGGAGCACAGCAGTTTGAAACTAACCTTTGCACTTCACTGGGAGGGGCAGGGGAGGACAGTTTATATGCGTGTCGGTTGCCAAATGTGTTTATTGTTTCTCGTATTCTCTTGCAGCGGCCCTCTGGAGAAAATTAATGTGGAATAAACACGTCTCTGTTTCTGTCTTGATCTCCGTCCTCGCCCAAGATGTCAGCCAAGAGTTAAACGATTCCAGCGCGAAAAAAGCTGCGTTGTTGACATGTTTGTTAAACTGCAATCTGAGTTCTCTCCTGTGTCAGTGTAAACATTGATAAGCCTTTAAGTTTCTGTGTCGGTGCTGGCGATGTTCCACTGAGTTCCACAGACTGGAGCACGTCGCAGCCCTACGAACAGTGAAGACGTTTCTTTATGCATCCCATGTAGGTTTCATCACGTAACATGAACATGTCCGTCCGTTAATGACATATAACAAGAACCCATCGCACTGATTTAGTTGTACCCTTTCCATGAAAGTGCCTACTAGCAAGCTAGGCTAACCACACCCACTAAGAAAATGAAAGCTAGTTAGCCTAGCTTGCTAACAGCTCTGATTCCCACATGTTGTCTTTTATTCATGTTACCTGGACACCTGCGGAGCCAACAAAAACTCATGCATGCTTGTTGCTGTGTTCATCCTGCATTGTAAAAGAAGGACACCTAGCTAGCATTAGCTTAGCATTTCCTGTTTCTGTGGGTTGTGGTGATGGCAAATGACAGTCAAAACTGGCAAGAACAGGTCTGTAACCTTGATTGTAGTCAAGCATTTTATGTTTCAGCAGCAGTAGCAAAGCATTGAAAGTGAAAAGTTTAGAAATAAATCACAGTTACTAGTAGGGTACATCTCTCTGTGCTCAGTCGACAGGTTGGTTAGTTTGGCTTTTAAAGAGGCTCTGTGGAACTTCTGTGTTGTGCGCCGGACATTAGTTTGTGTTAGCAGACTCCGAAAACTAACATCAGCTGCTGTCACTCCCTGTCAGCGGAGCAGAGACAGGAACTGAGACGAGCCACTCGGGAACGTGCGTAAAGTCACGTCCTCTGCAGGGACGCCCACAGTCTTGCTTATGCACAGTACCAGACGATCTCCAAAGGCCCCTCCCACCAAAATATGTCAAGGGTTAGAGAGCCTTTTTGGGCCCTTTTAAGACGCAGGGCCCATACCTGTTGACCCCTCACCCCCCCAGTAGCTGGCCCTGTGCTTTGGACTGTGACGGAAATCCAACTTGAGCCCTTCAAGAAGACATCTACAGTCTAGCAGTATAGACGACCCAGAGAGACAGGAAAGACCTCATTTTCCAAGCTAGTTACAATCCAGTTCAACATCACCTGGTTTATATAATGAAGCTCATGTGAATCCATGTGAAATACCACCACACAAAATAAAACAAAATAAATGAATGAAGGAACTCATGTTGGTCCTGTGTTGTTGGTAGACACTACTCTTAGGATAATGGAATGCAATCCAGTTGTGTTTACCGACAACAATACCACCGTTTCCACTTTTAATTCATGTAAAATGCTTGCAACTGCACTTTCACTTGGAAACCCATTACGGTACAGAAGCTTGACACTCTCGAAGGGGAGCCACCATTTCAGAAGAATAAACAAAACCTTGATTTCTTCTCTGTTGTAATTACAGCCGTGACCAAACACACACACGTCAAAACAAACACCACGGAGACACCTCAGGCAAACACATGGACTGATTTATTGGCAAAAATGTGTTTGACTCTCGGTTTGACCTTCATTCTCGAGGCTCCACCTTTAACCTGCTCTGGAGGTGACGAGCCAAAGAAGCAGCCAAGCACGCACGAACCTGTTCTGTCACGTTCTTTGAGGTTAAGCACACACCCGCCAGATACCCAGGCGGATAGCGATCTGGAAACGAAGCTGAAAAAAATGACGGGTGGACCCATTAAAAGCACCTTGTGTGTGCCGACGGTCTGACAGTGAAGGAAGCACTGAGAAGTTCAAGAAAAAAAAGAAAAAAAAAGAAAAAAGATTACTGGGGCAGAAAACCTCAAGATCACCGGCACACAGACCCACACACACACAAACACACAAGCTGGGCCGTGCCTCTGAGAGGAGTTTTGATGCTGATGTGCAGTGAAAGGCAGAGGTGGTGCATTAGATGGAGTGTAGAGCCGCTGTGAGTCAGACTGTGCTGCCGTGTCAGCTCGTCCAGACAGACGCTGCTCTCCAGGCTGTGTGTAGGTGTCTCTCAGGGGACAGCCAGGCTTTTCTGTTACGAAACCCCGAGTCCAGGCCAGTAGCCGCTGCAGCTTTTCAATACTTCATGACATGCGAGGGGCCGCCTGCCTGGTAACGCAGCGGAACACTCCATCTGAGGGTCACAGCCTTTCAGAATAAAATGTTTTTAAATGAGACATCCATTAACAGATTATCCGCGGCCTTCACTGGGTTTGAAGGGCTCGTTACATGATATGGCCACAAAAAGCATCTGAGTCTGTGCTTAAACCTTCAGTTTCACAGATTCTTTTGTTTTTCAAACTACTGCATAAAACAAGCCTCCGTCTGCTCCACAGACACGTCAATGATTTGTCCTTACTGCACTTCATATTGCAGGCACAGGTAAATCTGACTTGACGCAAGTGATCTGCTCAAACAAAATGCACTCACGCGTGACAAACAGAAACCTACTTTCACAGCCACTGTGTAACATTAAAGGAAAAGTTCCCCCAAAATGTTGAACTTGAGTCGTTATCTATGTAGATCAAAAGTCAATTGAAGATTCGTGGTCCAGAAAATGGCTCCATACAGCTCACCTGGCATAAATCGAGTCTCGAATTATGAAACAAAATGCAAGCTGTTGTAATCTCTCTATGATATACAAGAAAAACTATAATGGATGGTGTAGTGTTGAGGATGAGTTCAGGGGCCTTGGGAAAGAAGCTGCTCCGCAGTCTGGTGGTACGGCTGCAGATACTTCTGTATCATTTGCCAGATGGCAGCAGGGTGAACAGACTGTGGCTGGGGTGGGCGTCGTCTTCCAGTATCCTTTGGGCCCGGTGCAGATATCTCACTTCACCAATCAACAATGATCTGTAAATGGGTACTGATAAAAAGGTCTTGAGGTATGGATCCCCCCCATAGTGGCTGTTAGCTTCTTCCAGCTAATGTCAGCTAATATTACTAAAAGTAGTGGATTTTACTTCACAACATCCACTGACCACTCAAATGCAATATCAGCAGTGTTATTAATGTCTCGCGGGGCTCGTAAAGTTAAAAGCCTTATTTTGTGCCACTCTGTGTCCCTCAGTGTCTCTTCGATCGGTGACCTTGCATACTCGAGGCTTATGTAACGCCGACAGTCTCCATTTTCACAGACGTGTAACCCGAGCTCGGACACAGGAGTTTAGAAAGCACCGTATAGTGTGTGAGTGAGATCACCCTGCAGTGTGTCGCCTCTCACA
This sequence comes from Acanthopagrus latus, assembly GCF_904848185.1. Classification (NCBI taxonomy): domain Eukaryota; kingdom Metazoa; phylum Chordata; class Actinopteri; order Spariformes; family Sparidae; genus Acanthopagrus; species Acanthopagrus latus. The sequence goes on from NC_051047.1 coordinate 11,530,276, forward strand.
CAGCTGCCGCATCCACGTACCCGTTGATGGCAGCTAGGTGGACGACTGCGTCAAAGTGTTTAATGCAGCCGACCTATGAAAAATGGATGGATAATGGGTGCGTATTTTTACGTGATTGTGCACAGAGGAGGTTTGTGTACGGTGTTTGTGCGGTGAGGGGAGAGCTGCATATTGTTGAACTGACTCAGGAGCTTTTCCATTTTGGGAGCCCCCGTCCACCCATCTGTTTTTATCATCTCTTGCGTCAATGCCTCCAGACTGTCACTTAGTGAAAGGGTTTTCCCGCTCGATTCCCCCTGAGAGCTGCTGCCAGACCTGCTTTATTATTGTAAACCCTGAACTGTTACAGGCCAATGGGTTTCTGTGCAAGCCGGAGAGAGAAAACTTCAGTGGAAAAACTGAATACATTTCCTGGCCAATCCCCCAACTTCCTCGTCTGTGCTGGTGTTTTCCCAAACAGGTGTTTGTCTGGCGACATAGTAAACTAATTTGTCATGGTTTCCCCCTGTGAAACCAGCAAAAGGCTGTGACGTCAACAGGATGTGCGCTCACTTCCTCTGCACACAGTGCTTGTTCCTGTCATTTGACTTAGAGTTACAGGGACGGGAAGTAAGTGATTTAACCGAGCAGCTTGGACGTGTGGGTCGAGTCTCGTAAAAATGAACAGACACGCAGCCAAGGAGAGGATTTGCGGGCAGCCTGAAAGGGGTCTGAGTATGTGACCCAGAACACAGCAGCCGTTGGACAAACGGGGGGAGGGAAAAAAAAAAAAACAGAAAGAAAAAAAGAGGCACAAATCACTCCGACAAGTTAATTACCTTGACAAATTCAGCAGAGCCTCATGACTGCTGGCCTGGAACAAAATATTGCCTCTTGTCTCAAACAATCTGCTCCACTAGTGCCAACCCCTGCCCTCATGCTCAACCCCCTTTCCCTGCCCTCCGTCCGGTTGTGCAAACACACATGACCCACTTAGGGAACTGACACACACACACACACGCACACACACAGACGATCTCTGCAATCTTGTATAACCAACAGTTCTGAGGAATGAAAGACAGACTTGTAAACGTCTTGCAGACTGTCGGCTGTATTGTGGAGCTTGACGAGCTGACGTCAATGCAGGCTGGTGACTTCATGTGTGCACTGCAGCCCGGGGAGGTGACAGACTGACGGACCGACAGACAGAAAGGTGACTCGGATAAACAAACCAGCTGCGGCTTATGTGCATGTGTGCTCGCGTCGGAGAGAGCATGCACTCGTTGTCATCTCACTCATGTTGTTAAGAGCTAACTTTTGTGCTTAAACGCAACAACAACATTACGTCATGACTCGGCTGCAGCCCTCTCAACCCACACATGAGCACACAAACCAACGTGTGAGGACGACTGCATGTGTCTCAGAGATGAGATATTTGATTCTTGGGAGGTCTGTCGCTCTGCAAAACTTCATGCGGCCAAGCATCTTTTCAACCTACAGAACTATTTCAACCTATCCTGGAGATACTAACAAGTCACACATAATGAGAATTTAAAATGTTCATAAAGCATAAAACTGTAAATTGTACTTTTTAACCTGTAGCCACAGATTTTCTGACTTGAGGCGTGCTCGTTGGTGCAGCAGGTTGGCCACCGTGTGACCCCGGCTTCTCTTGTTTACATGTTCCAAGTGTCTTTGTGTCCAATTTGCTTTAGATGAGCAGCAGCTGCTGTAGTTACATCACATTAAAAAGTAAAAGACAGATACTGTGGAGCTCTTTGTCTCGCTCGCAGTTGAACAGTACGATGCGACTAATGTACCTTTCTGTCACTGGAGACTGGGCTGTTTTCATAACTCTGCTTCCAAAAGCTTGACAGTTAAAGTCAGACTCTTGTATTTTTGTTTTGAACATAATTCCTTTTGCATCATTGCGTCATATTTGTTCGTATGTTTGTATCTTACATCTGGACAACTGAACAGCGGCTATCCATGTAAGATAATGACCTGAAGTTTATCAGTTTACCTTTTTTATTAAGAAAGTCTTTTCTCCCCTCTTCTGTCTTTTGTCTAACTTTAATCCCTTCTGTGGAGCAGATGGACAATGCCAAAAACTGTAACATCTGGCAGCTGATACATTATGATCATAGCCCTGTAAATCGGTCAACATTGGCACCTTCACCTGGTCACTTTTGCTAAATTTGCCTTCAACAATATTTGTATTTGACTTTAGGGACTGGAAATACATTAGCTTCCTCTCAGTCAAGGTGCTGAGTGTTGCTTTGGCCTAGCAACATCTTAAACCATCACATAAACCATCTTTTCAGCATAGATGAACCTAGCGCAAAGCACATATATTTATGTTTGGTAGGAAACGCTGAACGAGGTACATCCGGGTACATAGCTTGCTTAACTTTGTGGTTTTAGTTCATATTAAAATTAAAAAACACTGTCTGTCCATTTTGACTGCAAGTGAGCAACCAGCATCAATGAGGTAAACACAGAGTCCACCTCTCCTCGTTCGGAACAGCATGTTGTGGTAGAGACAGGTTGGTGGCCTGACATAAACCAGGAGCATCTTAAAATCCAAGCTGGATTAGCATGACTCGATCCGGCTGGTCAGGTTAGATGATAGAAAAAATGCCACGGGCAGATAAAATGATAATGTTTGGCAGATTAGTTGGTCTGATTATGCTGATAGTGCTCCACAAAAAGTTAAGAGATCACCAGCATGATTACAGTTCTGATGGGGCGCCAAAGTGGTGGACCTGCCAACCAAACTGACTGTCTGGGGCGACTGCGCTAGCATGGCATAATTTTTTTTACAGAAATATACATTTCTGAGGTTCCGTTCTAAACGTTGTCCATGATCAGAGAGATTCCACTCAGAATAGCTTTAATAACTTAAGTGAGGCCTTTTTGTGGTGCAGGAAGTAGGGCCAGGGGCAGCGGATAAGAGGAGCTGATGATATGATACCCATGATCCTCACCTGAAACATGCGCGGTGACATAGCAACAAAGTAGTCGCACTATCTCTCATCACAAGCCAAGAGTAACAGGAGCTGGAGGCCCATGAGTCCGGCTCAGTGACACATCGCCATCTGACTTCAAGTCCTCCAAGTTTCCACAGAGACACAACTTCTGACACCTCTGTGTCATGATACAATCACATGGTCCAACTCTCTCTGATCATTGTTCCCCTTATGTTCCATCATTCCCTTATTTATCCTGTAGTTACAAAGTGCCGGCAGATAAAGCTGAAACTCTGACGTGAGAGATTAAATACAGAGAAAGTTAGAAAGTGCAGTAAATCACATGTTAAAGAGATAGAATTCAGGAGGAGAGTGGAATAAAAGAGTGGGGCTGCTCTACTGCATGTGTGGAAAAAGTTGCACAAGAATGAAGAACTGATGTAATGTAAGCATCATATTGCCTGTTGGAATGATCACAATATATTACAGTAAATTACAGCCATGCTAGCAGCTATTTTAGGTGTTCCTAATGCACATTCATGCTTTGAGCTAAATGCGAACACCAGCATGCTAGCAACTGTTAATCTTTTTCACATTGTTATTTTCTGTGAATTAGCTAGCTAGCTAGCTAGCTGGGTAGGAAGATGACTTCATTGTAATTGCACCAAAAGCTACGATTGGTTGATTTTATCTCTACCTTGGGGACATTTGCTGTCAATCCACACAATACCAGACATACTTGAGTCACTAAATGGAGGCGGCACCCACTTCTGGATGTGGTTACATGATTTATTTTCCCTGGTAATTAGTTGTGCTGGTGAAACAGCTATATGGATGATCAGCCATGGTCAGACAGAAATATGCCAACAAACATATTTTCATGAAACATTTATAATTAGTAATAATGATTTACTTAATTAGATAGCTTATTTATCGTCATGAATGAATGACCGGTGCACTAATCGCTCTTACTATGGAAAAAGCTGATCCTAAGGGCCCCACCCCTGAGTTACTGTCGCTAGGACAGACAAAGGAAGGACAAAATGCGCCAGCTGTTTTGGGAACAGAACAAACACAATGCCTTCAACACCGTCAGGGTATCTAGTGCTGCTTTTAGAGGTCCCCCAGCTCCCTCTTTTAGCCGGCTTGTCAACTTGTTTTTCTTTTCACTGGGACACAAAGCTTGCTCAACTGTTATTGCGAGCATACAATGACGATACTAGACTTCAGATCAAGGCACCACTGTGTTTACCGCCTAGTGTGGCTTCAGACCACAACACTTGTTTGTAATTAACCAAATGTATTATTGGTTTGGGGTGTTTTTCACTGAACACTGAAGATGTAATCAGACCGATCGTCTAACGAAAGAGAGCAACAGAAGATCGCTTTCCATTGAACTTGAAAGGGGAGAGGGACAGTGAACAAAGGGGAGTTGAGTTGAAGAATTTGAGTTTGTGTGTTTATGTCAGAGGGTGAGCGTCTAATTCTGCACACAGCTGCTTAGTGAACTCAGTACGGGAGAGTAATGGAATTTAATGCCTGTAATGGAATGCTCACACGGACGCCAAAGCCTGCTGTACAATATTAACAGAGCCCAAAGTGCGTCATAGCTCTCTCACAGCTGACAGTGTGTGTGTGTGTGTGTGTGACTAAGTGTGTATCTGTGTTATGCGCTTCCCTTTAGTCTCTCTCTCTACTGTAGTGCCACGCCAGCGTTGTGCTGATCTATGAGCCTCCAAATTACAGTGCTGGGTGGTGTCGCCACAGTGAAAGAACAATGGCAGCGCTGCATATTAACCTAATGTGTGAGAGTGAGTTGTATGTGAGACATTTAGGGCTGTGAATGGAGTGTGAGTGTGTGAAGTCAGCACGGAGTTTCGGTTCCTCGGGCCATTTGAGACATATTAGCATCTAGGTCACTTTAATCGCGATGAGATGATTGTGATCTACAGTCATGTGTGTATTTTAAAGACCAAGGGGAATGTTTTAAATCAATGATATTAGAAGTTTTTAGCAGTGGTGTAGTGCTAGGTATGCACACTTTTGATAGAGGAAATTTGCGCGCTCAGTATTTCTAAAATCCTGCCTGCAGCTCCAGTCACCTGCATAAGTTTTGCATGTTCGGACTGCATTCAACTGTTCTAATTCCAGATATGGGTGTGCTGATCTAAAGGTCAAGGTGGATTCCTCCTTGACAACTGAAACACTTCACTGAAACTAAAACACTGTGTGTGTTCATATGTCCCGCATCAACAATTGAACTAAAAAAAGGCTCCTTGAGTACAATATGACCAGAAAGTGATGCTCAAACACTCGACAGAGTGGTAGCTTGAAAAACTTTTGCAACATCCTTGATATCCCCATTTCTGTATAATACCATGTGATTAACAACATGTCCAGGGTATTGACAAAAACAGAGTTTGTGCTTTGTGCACTTCCTCCAGTGTTCCCATGGGCTCAAGGCAACTCAGCTTTATTTCTACAGCAGCCTTAGATTGCTGCACAACGTCAGCAACGGTCATCACTCTCTATCCTGAAGGCTGCTGTAACTGTTGACGATGTTACAGCTAACTTCCTGTCTGTTTGGCAGTTAACCATCCCCTACGTCCTCTCTACCTTTACCACATGAACGTGCATTGGTGATCGTCAGACATGGCAGAGACAGGGGGATCCTGCTCTCTGCATGTTCAAGAGAAAACAGGTCTTGCTGTGTCTCTAAGCACTCAGCAGTGACCAAGCAACATTAGCATTAAGTAGGAGTCGTGTTTGTGTCCACCTAATTGAAATAAAGCCAATATTTTTTAGCTCTATTTTTGGTCTCAACCATCTCCTGACATAAATACCTGGCTCTTTAGCTGCTAAATGCTGGAGTGAAACGGAACCATGAGAACGGTTACACTGAACCAAAGCGGTGGAGTTGTGGAAGAGAGAGCTGAGAAGAGCTGCAGATTCTGGTGGTTTGTTGTTATTATAGAAATATAGATTATAATATCTTCAAATAGGCACTTAACTTATTAAATTACTTAGCTTAAAACTGGGGAGCAGCAAAGAAAAAGTCAGATGAGGACGTGGAACTGCACTGCATTTCCAGACTAGCTCGAATTAAACTGGAATAATCCTATGAGTCCTCTGATGTCTTTGCCTTGTATTGCAGTAGGTTTTATTCTCTGTCTGCTTATACTGCTGGTCACCTCTCATGCATTACATAATAAAACTGACTCCATTGTGAATGGACTTTTATTTTGAAAACTAAAAAAACTGAAAGGTTTCTGTAGACGCTGCTGTTCCCAGATGAATCGACTGAGCACTTCCGAAAGTTGTTTGTTTACTTTTCTCCAAGCGTCCACAAGTTCCACAAATCCTCTGGTATTCATACTTGTCTGACCAGAGAGCTCAATTATTGGCAGTGACGCATGTGCACGGTTTCTCACTCACGTACACTCAATTAGGAGGCTGCTAATCTCCCAGCGAGCAGAGAGGGAGATCCAAAGCCCCTACAGAGTGTGTTTTTCTGTGCTCTGCCATATTCAGGCCACTGGGCTTCTGTCTACAGTAACTGTGCCACTTTATAGTTTCTTATGCAACAGTTCCTGTGGCTGATACTGTATAATTGACCTTATGAGGCTGAATTTTCCCTCCGTCATCAGACATAAAGTTCCACTCTCATTCAGTTACACATTTGTCTCCAGCTTCTGCTTTTTTCCGCCCCTAATCTTCAGTCTCTTCTGCTTTTGTCGGGACAAAGAGTTTCTGGGAAACCTTGCTGTTCAAAGCACTTTCACTTTTGATTTGAACTGAGTTACTTATTCAAAACACTCTCAATGTTTCATGAGTGAGTGGTCTCTGAACCCTGGATTCTTTTCACTTTCTGTGTGTGTGTGTCTGTGTGTGTGTGTGTGTGTGTGTGTGTGAGGGTGGGTGTGTAAGAGGGCAGAGGGTGAGAAAGGATAGGTCCATCCAAGTACTCTTCACACTTAAGTGCGTAATATTCCCGTCCAAATCCCAAGTTCCAATCCACAGGCCTGAAGGGGCCCTGAAGGGGAAATTTCTCCCTTGCATGGTGGTGGAAGCACGCGCAGAACAACTTCAAAGATCAGGCTAGCAATATTTAGATTTCATCCTACAGTAAAGAAGTACCATGAAAATGTGATGACTGAGAATAAATTGACCTCACTCACAAAGCCTGAATTGGCCTTCTCCTGTACACCGAAGAGCTCTACTGTGCAACTGTGCTGCATTTCATTTGGTAGGCAGTCAATATGAATTTCAGGATAAGGTGAGGATGGAAGTCTGTGAATGTGATGGAATTTTCATCAGGAGTGGTGCAGTTAATTGTTAACAACAACCAGTGAAGTGAGTTTGATGGCGGGATCATATGTGTATATTTGCCCCAAGTGACTGTAGGAAAACATGCAGGGTAATATCAGCCTCACTGTTTATGGGGACCTGTACTGGCCTGTCAGGGTCATGTGTTTGTCTGCACTTGGTGACCCGGACGGAACTATCTCAACCTTTAAGCTCAATTTACATGCACAGATACACAGCAAACCCTGCAGAGTTATAAACAGAACCACCAACCTCTGTCTATCGGTTGCTGTGATGAATAATGAATACTCAACAGACAGAGAAACACTGATCTGTTCAAAGACAGTTCAGGGAGGCTCAAGCCCAAGTGGATGTACATTAGGATGGTTCATCTTTGCGATGTGATTACATAACAACACTATATCAACTTGCTCCAAGTGCTGTCACAACATCAGATGTCAGTGTCTGTTTAGATTCAACTAACTCTGACAGCCACAACACAGTTACTGATATGCATTAAGTCCTATCTCTCATAACTGTAGATTGTATTTGAATTCCAGAACGAGAATGAATGTGCGGAGTTCAACAAGGCTCAAATCTAGGTCCACTTCACTTTGGTCTTTGTGTGGTACCTTTGTTATCATGCATTTCATTGTAACACGGAGAGCTTCTTACTGTACTGTCATAAACTTAACTTAAACTTAACATCCTTTATAAACTTGAGTTATTTTTTGACCAGAATGCAACAAGGACACTGGAAGGGCACCCCAGAGAGCCATTTTGTAAGGATTTTTCAAATATTGTGGTTGGAGGTGATCACCCTAGGGTGAATCCTAGAAACTTAAGTGATCTAGACCCTTTACAAGGTGGACATTACATTTTTCCAGGATATTGTCTATGACCAAATGTGTTATTGTGACAATAATGACGTTTTGGTCAGCATTACATTGTGTTCAGTGCTAATGAGTAAATGTTGACATGCTAATATGCTAAACTGAGATGATGAACATGGTAAAATACCTACTGAACATTAGAATGCTATCTTTATCATAGTGAGCATGTTAGCGTGCTAACATTTAGCTCAAAGCATCATTGATCCATTATGGAGGCCTTTGTCTTTATATTGCACCTACTGTTTTAATCCTTATGGTGAGCAAAGTAGTTTTTCTGCATTGAAAAATCCTTTAACATTTGGGGTTTTTAATTGCTGTGTTTTGTTAAATGTCAGTGGTAAGCAATATCTCATGCAGTATTTGTCCTTGAAAGGTTACTATTCAATCCTTGATGTACACACCCTCACACATGTATCCAAACATCTATAAATCACATGTTCACACAGTGTTTAGAGCGTGTTGCCAAAAGCTTGTTAGTTAATACAAGGTCACGTCTGCAGGCTGGCAGTAGCTGATGACTGATATCTTTCTGGCAGCTGGACAACAAATACGCAGCGCTCCTTTCATACTAAACCATCACAGGCAACTCCCCGAGGGTCATATGCCAAATGTCACGCCATGTGTTACATACATATGTGTGTGTATTTGTGTGTGTGTGTGAATTAGTCAGTGGCCCCCTCGCAGTGTAAATCTGTACTGTGGTGGGCAGCAAGTCCACACATTTGTCAGACTGAAACAGGCTGTTCAGTCCTGCAGGAACTTAAATGGAGTCTCACCTCTTTCTCTTGTCTAACTAGGCATAACGAGCGAGCAGCAGTTCACTTGGCTCACGGATGGTTTGGCTTCTCATTTGGCTGTTGCGTCACTTGACTCCCACAAAGCCAGTCCTGTCAAGACGTCAGACACCTGTCCGTTCTCAGTTTTATGAATAACCGGCCAGCAGGAGGGTCATCAGGATCCAATGCATCATCACTCCGCATCACAGCATTATCATAGACTGCCAGTGCATCATCAGTGTGCCTCGTCATCAGTCAATGAAAGAGGATGAGGTGTAATAAGCGGTCATTTGTTCAGCAAAATATAGTCCGTCTGTGCCAGTATTTTCTGTTCCTGCATCATCCATTGGCTAGTTTCTATATTCATTATGGGCTGGATAAAATGATACAAATCTGCAACTTTATCAAGCTGATTTAAAATGATCAGCCTATATTATAAATCAAACAGTACTGAGGAATTTTTTAGGAGGTTTGTGTTGCATCTGAATTATTACTGGTAGTCTTTATCATGACGGTTGATTACCTTCAATACTGAAAAGTACTAATGCCTGTTTTAAGAGACAGCATCACTGTTACAGACGTACTGCAGACTGAATTCACATTTCTTCAGCTTATGGATCATTAGAATTCAAAAGTTTTGTTTTTCACATGTTCATTCAGCACGTGCAGTGAAATGCAGATTTTCTTAAGTGTGTGATAAGACGTTAGCAGCAGATTAGCCTACCAACACAAGAGTTTTGACATGATGTTTCTTAACATCCTGTTGATAATTTGAGTTAATTTAAAAACATTTCCAGAACTAAAACTCCTATATATATTGCACCTTTAATTAATAAGCCTGAAAATTAGTGTAAAATGGGACCTTTAACATGTGAACATATGCAAATAATGATTTCAAAAATTCAAACAACAAACAGTTTAGGAAGTGAACTTTATTTCAAATAAATAGCCACATAAATAAACAATCTTCTTGAACTAACATCTTCTTTTCTTTCTCTGTCTGTCCCTTCCTTCAACCAAACTCACTCACACTCACACTCTCTCTCTCAGACACACACACTCACATGCTCACACAGTCAAGTAACAAATCAGGAAAAAAAAAGATAATGAAATACTTCTTATTATACAAAGTTTATCAAAAAGGGGTCATCTTACAGATTTGCATCAAGAGTCTTTAGTGTTTCAATAGTTTTGTGAAGTTTTTTCATCATGAGAAAAGAAATCACTAACAAGAAATATTAATAAAGTGCAATTCTTACTTCTGTTTACACAGCAAGGTCAAAGGTCAGATTCAGAGAGGATAGAGGTCAGAGAAGATATCAAAAGGGGCAACTGAGCCGTTCATCTTTCTTTTCTCAGTGTAGCGATCAGACACCTTCTGACCGTGGGTTTGTTCGGATAAAGGCACAAGTATTGGTAGTGAGTGCAATCAACCAAAAACTATTGGATTGAAATATTAACACTGCATGTTTCCAATGTACAACTAGGTCTGGAAAAACACTGCTCTTCTACCAGATGTTTCACAGATATGAGAGAACTATATATCATATAATATCACGCGTCTCTTGCAGCTTTCTAATACATCATCTGAACAGACTGCACATATAAATCAGCTTGTTGTAATTCATTTCTGCCTACTTCTAGCCACTTGTGGACAACTGAAGAAAGTTCAACTTCCAGCACAACATGGTATTGCTATGTTCTGATTTTTTTTTTCTTTCTTTTTTTCCATCTTCTTTTCTAGAAAAGTACAAAAAATGAATACCACCATGGTCCTGATAGTAAAAGCTAGAGATATCAACAACACGTGTAGCATTTGGGAGTTTGGTGGCAGCAGGACTTTTTCTCACTGCGAAAAGCTAAGAAGATCATGTGAAAAATGCTAACTAGCCACCATGCTACATTTTGAGACAGCATTCAAAGTGAGAAGTCAGTAGTGTGTTTGTGATAGGTCACCCATCTCTTGTGCTGTTCACTCTTTGGTAAAACCCAAATTCTTCTTTTTCGGTTAAAGGACTACAAGCCGATGTGGGAAGAGACAGCATTGCGACATGCCTTGAGTCTTTCGTCTCGGTTTCTACAGTATCATGTTATTATGTTACAGAACTAGTACCGGCTCTAGTCAGCTAGCTAGCACAGCAAAACAAAATGAAAAGCAAATAGAAAAAAGCAAAAAAACCTCAGGCAAATATGCATGTACATTTTGATCATCCTACGTAGAGCTTTCCTTTGTATTTCAATGTGAAATATTGCACTGTTCCCACAGTCTTTGTTCTGTACATATGAAAATCATGTTTCCTCTGATATTCTCAGATTGATGTTTGCTTCCAAATTTCTGCCTGAGGAGGTAGTAGAAGCATCTAACAAGAAGGTGCTTATCAAACGGAGGGAATACAGATCGATGGATCTACATATGTAAGGTTCTAACAAGCTGACCGATGTACCTGTTGTGTTTCACTCAATCAGCGAGACACCATCTTCAGTTTTTTGGCTGATGAGGATGTAGCATTCTTTTTGCAGCTTTGAGGTAAAAAGCAGCATTTGCGCAGCTATAATAATCCTGCACAAAATAAAGAAAGCTCACAGTTTCAATACATATCAACTCCTTCAGTTTGTAAGCTTAGGGCACTATGCTGCATGTCCATTGCACTGCTACAGAGAAATGTCTCTTGAGAAAAGGCGAACAAAGTGGGAAAAAACGAAATAATTTTGGTCTTCTGTCCAGTCAAGTGGAAAACATTGAGAAGAGGAAATGACACTAAAAAGAGAAAGCAGAAGAGCCTTCCTGTATTCAAAACAGCATCAAATCATGTGAGACAGAATCGTATCATGACGTCAGCTCTCATTTCATTCAGGTGAATCCAACAGGGAGCTGAAGGAGACTCTTTCAGTCTATTATTGCTTCTCTGGCTGTCTCAAACACCTTGTCCAGAGTTTGGTTATTGCTTAGTCTGTAGCTTATATGATATCAAAAGCAAACACAACATACGTGTGTGGACACATTCTCACATGTGTACCATTAAATAAAGTTAGTCGCTTGCATCTGATTTTTGTTCTTTCTCCCATCTTCGCTCTGAATCAAGATTTGAGCGTCTCCCACAGAGAGAACAAATGCTAGTCCCCCTGATGTTTTACTTCACCATCACACAGCTGCTGAGCTGCTGCTGTGCAGCCCGACCCAGCTCCTGCATGTCAGGATCTGTGCTGGACACCGAGCCCATGCTCCACATCACTGGCTTCGACATGATGGGGAAGGTGCTTTGTGCTGCAGTCTGGGGCTGCTGTTGGAGGCCGGCGTGGGGGTGTTGGCGGCTTTGCTGGCTGATGTGCAGACGAGCCTCAAGAAGGTAAGCAGCGGAGGCCACGGGTGACAGAGAGGAGGAGTAGCAGGATGAGGAGCAGCCAGAGGACGAGGTCTCCAGGGTTTGTTGCCAGGGTCTGTGCTGGAGGCCCACTGAAGCTTGCTGAGGAGGCAGGGTGGAAGGGGTGTCGAACATGGAGGAGGTCGCAAACACGGTAGTAGGTGGAGGAGAGGGTGACTGCTGCTGGGCCAGAAAGAGCAGGGGGTTCTGTGGAGGTCCTGCCTGAGGGGGTTGGACCTGAGGCTGGGGTTGGTGCTGGATCTGGAGCATCCTGAAGAGCGTAGACAGAGGATCAGACTCTCTATTTACACGAGTCGAAGCCTACATGATCTAATACATGATACTTAAAGGGGAAGGCCACCATTATTATATAACATTCAAGTATGTTAACAGGTCTTGGGGGGTACTGCAGCATATGTGATAAAAGACTTTTGTGGCTCCAGAGGAAGCTGCATACAATCTGATGAATTGACTGTGATATGAATAATTACAGGAGGTACCCTTTAATAACAGCGTGCTTTCATGTAATAGTGTAATAGAGTCTGACTGACCTTTGCTGGTGCAGCACCTCCTCCAGCATGTTGCGGTGCTCGGACAGGGCTGGACCCAGTGACCCCCGGCTGCCGCGGTTACAGGAGGGCGGAGGAACGACCTGCCGCGTCAGACCCTTGATCTTATTTAATCCCAGAAGCCCTTTAGTGCGTGTGTTTTTCCTCAGCTGCTGGCGGAAAGCTTTGAGGCCTGCAGAGAGGCATGGGAATGTGTTACACAATACTCCTTTGATCCTATAATATGACACATCAGATGCAAGAAAAATGAAAATCACAGTGGATATATGTCATTTGGTTTCATGTACCTTGAGTAAGGGAGGTGTCTGAGGCTCGGCGACCCTCCTGGAAGCTGGCAGCAGGCAGGCTGCCCTGGGCCTGGGGCAGGAGGTGGGAGGAGAGGGTCAGGGGCGCTCCAGCAGGAAGAAGAGCTCCACCTTCAGCCCCCGAGGCCAGAAGTGTTGACATCTCACCCATAGCAGCTTGCAAAGTGGGGGCAGGACTGGATGAGGACTTCAGACAGCTGTCCGAGGAGGCACCATCTGAGGGACTGACCACAATACCTACAGAAAGGGCAGGGAATAAATTAGACTCCATATATCTGACAGAGTGGATTATTAGGTGTTATTTTACATATATGGCATACTCACATGGAGGGTTGCACTGATGGAAGCGGGCTGACACCTCAGCCAGAGTGTGTCTGCGTGAAGTGGTGGTAGGAGGGAGTAGAGGCCCAAGAGACTGCGTCGCCTCCTCCTCCTCCAGGTCCCTGGGTCGCACCTCTTCGCTGATGCTCGTCTCCAGCAGGCTGTTGGGTGAGATGGAGCGGTTCCAGAGCAGTCTGTTCAAGCTGGCTTCCACTGGAAACACCACACGCTGAAGGAAGAAGGAGTCAGACTGTTAGCCTCTTTCTCTGGTCTATTAGTAGATAAGCATCAGGGTGGAAAATGAAATCTCAGTTTACCTGAAACAGTCCACCTTGGTCACATTCCTCTGAGTACACTGGAGGAGGGCTGTTAGTTGGGACTGAAAATGCTGCAGGTCTAAGGCTGTCTGTGGACTCCATGATCACCTGAAAGCAAGTGCACAGCATTTTAGACTTCAAGTAGAAGCTACAGGATACATACGTTTGCTCCATATGCTCAGCTAGACTGCTCACCTCTGGGCTGGTGGAGTCAGAGGTGCTCCTGGGTCTCTGGCTCCAGGTCCCACACTGGCGGCTCAGCTGCTGGCTGCGATGCTCTCTAACTCTCTCCAGCAGCAGGTAGTATATAGCAGAGAAGTGGTTGTAGCTGCTGCTCTGCAAAGACTAGGGAAAAGGACAGAGAGGAGTTGAGGGAGGTTTATTTCCATCTCTTCCACTCTTTACAGCTTTTTTTTTCTTCCTGTCCATCTGTTTGTCTGAATAAAAATGTCAGATTTAAGTATGTGAAACTAGCTGGTTGGCATTCTACTGTCAGTAGACATCGGTTCTGCACAAAACATAGAAACTGTAATATCACATTCTGTTGATCACTTTATTTTTTCAGTGTTTTGAACTTTTTCATTCTTTTAATCTTTACATATTGCACATTCAAGAAATAGATCTCCTGGATCTGTAACTTGTGTATTTTGACTTCTCAGAACTGACAACAACTTAATGTGTTTTTGTGATCAGTCACCTCGATAGTTCTCTGCCTGTCGATGCCCAGTGTGTTCATGATGCCCAGCACAGGCTCACTGTAGTCCCCCAGGTTTGAATTGTACTCGGTCAGGGAATGGCTGAGGGTCTGGTGGGCGGCTGTTGGGTCTGCAAGCATCCAGCGGTGCTGCTTGATCTGGGCCACGCTGATCCTCCTGGCTGGGTCCACAACTAGCATCTTACGGATCAGGTTTTCACAGTCTGGAGAACATAAGCAAGGAGTGAGCCTTGGATCCCGAGCACTTTGGATTTAGACAAAATTGGCAGTGATTGTTATGATGTGTTGGCATTGTACCTTGGGACATGAAGAAAGGAATTCTGAACCGTCCCTCAGTGACTCTCTGTCTGAGTGCAGGAAGGCTGGGTCCATCGAATGGAAGAGAGCCACACACAAGGACATAAAGCACGACACCAAGGCTCTGTGAGGAAAAGAGTAAAAGGAGAACATTAGTTTACAAAAACAATTATGATTCATTAAAAAATTCTGTCTATAATTTCATGAGTATCTTACCCAGATGTCCAGTTGAGGCCCCTCGTACTCCTTCCCTTCAAACACTTCAGGTGCAGCGTATGGTGGGCTGCCACACCATGTGGACAGAGGTTCCCCTGCATTGTAGAAGTTCCCAAATCCAAAATCTGGAAAATATGAGTAGAGCAGCATTTTGTTATTGAAACGTTTTTGTTGTCTCATCAGGAGATCCTGGAATTAAACTGTGTTTCCTTCCTTTAACCACGGTGACTTATGTAATTTGTCTTCATGACGTTCAGAGACCAGATTCATATCGTCTCTAGCACAAAAGACTTCTTTGTTCTGCTTTGGCACTTCATCTCTAATGCACTTTTATGCAGTATGTTTGTGTGACAGTCATTTCCTCTTGTTTATATTAGCCTTGGTAAAATGATTGAATTATTCACACTTAATTAACATGGAGAAAACGCAGCACTGATTTCATTTAAATGGTTTGAGAATTCCTAAATGTTAAAAGAAAAGATAATCAGCAAGGAGATACAAATAAAAACTCTGATTTCTGATAAAAGTAAATTAACACCAGTTACCATGTTAACAGCTGACAGTAAACTTTATGTGGCAGACCTACCAGCCAGTTTGATATTCATATTGGCATCCAGCAACAGGTTCTCAGTTTTTAGGTCGCGGTGAACGATGTGGTGTCGATGGCAGTAGTCCACAGCTGTGAGGATCTGCCAAAATTTCTTTCGTGCCTCATCTTCGCTCATACGGCCGTTTGAGGTCAGGTGGTCTGGAGGGAGGGAGGATATTTTAGTTTGTATTTGAGGCAGAAAGTTTCAGCAGATTTAGCCTACATCCATTCAGTCCAGTAAGGAAAAAGCCTGATTTGAAAGCTGGACTCACCAAACATTTCTCCGTTCTTTGCGTACTCTGTTACAATGTACAGCATGTCTTTGGTCTCCATAACCTAAGAGAAAAACAAAAAAAAAGAGTTTGAACCAACTGGGTCATATGCGGACATCATGGTGATGATGATGAATACAGTTTCATAGATGTCCTTCAGTCCAGCCTGCTCCTATCGTCTCTGGGCATGAGACATTTTCTGACCACAAAAATCCCCATCTCATACTTCTCCATAACCTAGTTCCACACCGTGGATTTCCATGATATGCCCTGTTGCATAAGCCAGCTGTCAGCCACTTCCTGCATGTTTTAAATCATGCTTTAACACATTAACATTCATAACATTCACACAGAGACAAGTTAATCAAATGGCTGGACATGTTCTCCCTGAGGCTAAGTTGGCACCGTGTTGCACTAGTGTTGAATTTCAGCCTGCTCCTATCTCTTTATTTCTAGGAAACAGAGACACAGATTCACATGGGCCGTTCACATGGCCCGCCTTGTGTATCAAAAACACCAGAAGTGCAGTCACTCAACACCCGGCTCACTATGTAGGCCGGAAAGACGCAATTCCCAATTCTTTCCTGGAGCTCATAGAAAGCTTCCATTTTCCCAGGAGAGCCCTCTGGGACAGGGCAGCTGAACAGAAAGGTTGCACAACAAAGCAATTTTCGTCAGATGACAAAGCCCTCTCTGGATAATACTGCAGGAACAACTTTGAATTAAATGCCACTAAATTCCACTGAATGACAAAGCTTAACTCTTTTCAGCTACCGCTCCCTTTAGAAAAGCATAGATTCCTGCAAGCAGTGAGTAGTCTTTATCTGTTAGATAGGGCAGCTCTCTGGTGCTCTGTCACCTTGAGGTGCAGCCTACGTCACAGCTCTGAAGAACAGGCAGGAAACGTCAAGGGCCCTCAAACCACCCCAGAAGGAAGATAGTATATGCATTTTCCACTTTTATTTAGGGCTGGTGCTATATTTAAACCTAGACTCCATGTTTATATTGCTTTCCATCAAACACAGCATTTTATACATATTTCCCACAATTCAAACAGCCATAAAACCTGAAGATTTCCAGTGAAATCTAAAATACATTTCCCTTATGTGGTCCTCACATCACAGCAGCTCAGCAAAGCTTGCACTGAGTGCCCAACTGGTAGGAGACTGGGTTTAACAGGATAAGATGGGAGTGTGTGATTGATACAAGGTCAAAGAGAGGCTGAAACAAAGGAGCAAGGCTCGTCTACAGTGGCCCGACACAAAGAGGATGCAACCCTCAAATCACAAGATGATCTTATGCCACCACGCTCCCTTTGTGCAGGACAGAGGGGCTGCAGCAGGGGAGAGCCTTGCTCAACATCATCGAGCAGCAACCACCTGACTAGCATCACCTCAGACAACCCAAGGGCACAGAAACAAGGGCACATCACATGCAGGATACAGGCAGAGGTCATCCATGTTTGACATCAGAGATGTGAGATGTGATAGCACCTTCGGGGGCTGATAATCCAATCCAATAACATTTATTTTATTGAGAAAAAAGAACCGTACTGAGGTGTTGCTCTTCTTAAATCTTAAATACTTGATAGTATATATTTTTAGGAAATAAGTTCTTCTGGTATTTGACACCACGGAAAAAAAACATTTTTTTCATTTAAAATATTAATGAATAAATCTTGTCTATATATCTATATCCACATAACAAGGCTGTAAATCCTGATACTGTTATGCTAATATATAAAATATATCTGGGGAAAATTGACCATTTACATGTAACATGATGTCTTCACATAACTGAACTGTCACGTAATATGATACAAACTGAGACTATTTGTTGCATATGTTTAAATGTTGTATTGTTTGGTTATCATGTTGTGGTATAGTATATTTAATATATATAAAATAGGTGCATGAAAAATGATTAATCAGTAATCAAAATGCTGCCTTTTGTTCCTCTACATGAATCTGATATTTGATTCTCTCAGGATCACCTATCTCTCCTCTGTGTATTCTGGCAAACACTGCTGGAGTTTCCACGGAATAATGTCACACTCCCATTGTTGCAGTCGAGACATGATTTCACAGTAACCACGGCTCTGCTGCTTCAAAACGGTCATGAAGTAATCCTCAAAAGTATCAAAAACAATTCAGGGCTGAACGAGCGTCAGAAAAATCTAGAGTGTTTAATAAAAATAAAAATAAAAATGAAAGGGCATTGTATGTGATTGTTGCCAGACGCGTGCCATGGTGCGTGCAAGGTCGGCTGAGGGTAAAAAAGCGGATTCTTTCCCGCTAAGTCTTCAATTTGATTAGGAGTAAAGCAGCGCTTTGTGGAGCTTGCCTTCACGTGAGGCGCGGACACATTGCACTTGGCTTCAACAGATGCTAATTGGACTTAGCGGTCAGACTTGCATCTTTACACAGCACTCTCCTGGCTGATTTCTGCTTCCCATTTTCTCTGCTAACACTTCCACCAATATATAACAGAAAGAAAAAAAAATCTTAGAAGTGCATTGTTCCTAGCACCGACTGGTTCATATGATTATTCCCTCTCTCTCTCTCTGTAACACACGCATGCACACAAGGGGGAGGTCAGAAGGGATTGCACTAATACTACTGCGCTGTGCTTATGATTCAATATGCCCTGAGAGTCAGCAGCTCACAACAAGCCTGTAAAAACCACTTACATATAAATGCCCCTTATTTGTGCCACACAAAATGGCACCGCTGCATCCACATATCAACAATAATGAAGCATAAAGCTCTGCACTGACACCCTGTCACTGGGAGAAGTACATTTGTCCCGTTTCTTTCACACGATAGCATCCCAGATTCATGCATGCGTCAGATGACAAAGACCAGGCTGCACAAAAAGTCTGCATACATGCACACTGCAGAGAGATAAAGATAACACACACCTGGTACAGTTTGATGATGTGGGGGTGGTTCAGCAGCTTCATTATCTGCACCTCTCTGTAGATTTTCTCCAGGTTGGAGGGGTTCAGTCTGGTCTTGTCAATGATTTTAATGGCCACCTGAAAAAAACAAAGGCACATTAGTAAATGAATAAATTCAAAGATGATGCATCTTGAAATCTATCTGAAAATACAGTCAGAGCTGCTGACCTGTGTTTTGGTGACTTTATGTTTCGCCAGTTTCACCACTGCAAAGTTCCCCTTCCCCAGGGTGCGGATGATCTCGTAGAAGCCGACCTGCAGGGGCCTTCCCTGTGCAGGTCTGGACTGAGCCCCCCGGCCATTCTCCGTCATGATCACCATGGTGCAGCAACAGTCTGGTGTCTGGATAGTGTAAGACTAGTACCTGCAGAAACAAAGACAGCTGTAGCATGTATTTCATGCACTTACATTTGACACTTTAGCTGCTATATTTACATTCATTGTATTATATTCATATGCATTTCAAAGATGCATTGGCTAAATAAGAAACAGGGGAGCAATGGTGTAAGATTTCCACTGTATGACAACCATCTCAGAATATATGGTATCATACATATCATGGCACATAGATTTTAGAGTTATTATTATTATTATTATTATTATTATTATTATGATAAATTACAAGCCTGTACCCTGTAAACTGATTATAATTTTTTTGTGGTTGAACAATTGTTTTATTATAATTTCACAAGCTATTCCCTTACAGGACATTAAGCTTGATATGATCTTGAAATATTTTAAATTACACTTATATGGCAGCAGTCAATACCTTAGATGAGCCGAATTTAATACTACTTAGAATACATATAAATAGTAGGAATATACTGTATGTGGACCTGTATGGTGCATCAGCAGTCTTGTGTAACAAATGAGTTCAGTGGGGAACAGTTAAGGGTTAGTAGCCTGGCTCGAGTGAGGCGCTCTATTCACAGTGATATGGTCATAATGTAATTATTGTAAGTGTACAATTAAGTATTCCGTTCTTAATTACTGATAAAGTACATGGTTATCGTTTAACTCTGTAGACAAAATTCAGTTAGAAATTGAAAGCTACTTTTTTGGTTGTTAAATAGAGCAGGTTCAATAGAAAGTAAAATAGATTAGACTAAATGCGAAAGGCAGCTTTGAGATGGGTGAAATAAATGACATAATTATCGTTTCAATAAATACCAGGCGGTAAAAGGAGAGTCTTATCGAGAGAAGAGCCTGCTCTTACCTTAAAAAGCGGAGTTGAACCACTTTCTCTCACAGTTCAGACAGCTCTCAAAGGAAACGTAAAACATTCCACAACCAGAGCGACGAGTCGACAACACAAACAAGAGGAACAACTGCAGAAAACACGCGCTAAGCAACTTTTTCCTGCTTTACCCTGACCTCCCACAACAAGTCTGTTTCTCGGCCCGGGACTGGGCTGCCTGTGGCCGCTGTGTTCCTGTGCGCTCCGGCGGAATGCAGAGCACAGGGCTTCGGCACTCACAGGGGGAACTCCTCCTCCTCCTCCTCCCTCCTCCTCCCTCCGCCACCATAACAAATTGATACCCACCTTATTAACGTCACACCCGCGTCAGAGCTCCGAGCTGGGTGCAAGGCAAGGCCGGACCCGAGCGCAAGGCACGGGTTGCCGGGCAACCGCGCGGCTCGGGCTCACGGTGACGCGAGTGCTGATGGAGGGGTTGCTTGGAGATGGGGACGATGACGTCAGTCGTAGAGATGTGTCACCACGTGATGTTTCCCTTTGCCGGGCTGTTGCTCGCTCGCGGGCTGCCTCCCTCTTGCAACAGCCCGGGCGCGCGCGGCTTCAGCAGAAACAGAAACAGGAAGCAACTGGTGATCTTCAGTTAGACAGCTGTTGTTATTTACTGGACACATTTTATTCTGTTCTAATGTTTTCTTACTGTCTGAATATGATATGATATGATATGATATGATATGGTATGATATGATATGATATGATATTATATTATATTATATTATATTATATACATTGTATTATATTATATTATATTTTGATACAATATTTTACATTAAGAGGGAATCAAATATATTTTCATAACCACACACGTGTATGAAGTGTCATGTTTTAATCGAATCTTCTTCTTTTTTACATTAAGTTGTAGGCTGTTGTATTCTGGTCTAATAGGATTTCAGTATTTATTATTTAAATCATTCCAATTCCACCAGGTTTCTATTTCACACATTTTACTATATTATAATTCCTCCTTTAAAGGTACAGTTCCTGAAAGTCACATGTGAATGGAGCACTCATATCTTGTTCTGAAGGAAAAGTAGCAACACCACAGTGTAGTAATATCCTGTTAAGTAAAAATAATGGATTTAAATCACTACTAAAATGAGAGTTTAAAAGTGTGGGCATCAAAATATTCCTCATGACTCATATGTAATATCAAATCATGATATGGTGTGTTGCTGTTCCTGAAACAAGAAAAAAGAAAAATTAATAAATAAATAATTATTAGAAATGTTACCCAACCTGGCAGTACCTTTGATAATAGTCATATGGTCAGTATTTGTCTCTAATTGAGTAAATGTATGACATCATAAAGACTGAGTCACTTAAAGAAAGGTTTACTAATAGTTCATCTGTACATGGTGTACAGCTCGATGTGCCTTAGCTTGGCACTTGCGAAATGACTTTATGAGTGTATCTTGTTTGGAGCATTGAGTAACTGACGCAATGTTCCTTTTCAAAAAAAATGTTTACATGTTTAAATGTTTACTTTAAAACATTGTCTTTATTAATGCAATAGTTTGCCAATTCTTTATAAGCAATTAAAAATAATTACTTTTGGGTTCTATCTATCTATCTATCTATCTATCTATCTATCTATCTATCTATCTATCTATCTATCTATCTATCTATCTATCTATCTATCTATCATGTTGTGAAAAATGTCACATTTCATATTTTTTTAATGAAAAAGTGTGAAGCAGAGAATCAAGACGAAAATATGTCTCCACTCTGCACAAAGCAGTTGGCTTTGTTGGCTTTTGGCTTACCAAAGAACCAGGGAAAGAGTTGCATGTGAAGAAAGGTCAGTGCAGTGCAACGTGCACAATTGCACATACACAAACATCCACATTGTCACATTACTGTAATCCAAGCGAGGACAAGTGATTATGTGAGAGGAAAACAAAGGCATCAGGATTGTTTGCAAAGCATCCATTTACACTGTCAGGCGTCTAAACACCTGTCCTAGTTATTGATGAATCCAAACAAGTGGCCATATGCTGCTGATTTTCAGTCACGACGGGGGTGCTGTGTGTGGCTCCATTCAGCCTTTCTTCTTCCAGACTGAGCAGCAGCTCATGGCTTATTATGGATTTTCCTGCGGAAGCTGCCATTTTACCAATCAAGATCTGTAGAAGAGCACGGTCTGGCTCATTAGGCTCATCTGACAATACAGGGTTGAGGTTAAAGGAGCTGTCTATGTTTTTGCAGTGAGTATAGCTGCTAGAAAACAAGATTTGTGAATTTAACCCAATATGTGAAAAACCTGTGCAAAAAAGTGCACTGAGGCGCACTCATTTTAAGTATGCTCTGAGCACACGATTGGTATACTTAAAGTGTGCTATTTTCAAATAAATATAAGAGCAGTGTTTTTAAGTATATACGTAAACACACTGATGATGAAGTGAAACTAATGTAAATTTGAAGAAAGCAAATGCTAATTATATTACAACTGACATGAAAATACACATACATACTTTTTTTAAAAGTACACTGAGGAACAATTTAAAATGAACTAACATTAAAGTGCACTGTATTTGCTGTGTATCCATGCAAATGATTATGTACAATTCTCTGTTTCCGTCATTATCAATTGCTTATGTCATGTTGATCAAAATGTATTATAATGGGTCTCTGTTGAATAGTCTCACCCCCC